>NC_052506.1:98655500-98831469 GCF_014356525.2 Nilaparvata lugens
TGAGCGACGCTTGTTGAACTGGTTTCATTAATAGCTTCTTGCTCCTCGCTCTCTCATCGTTATCATCTCTCTCCTTCTTCTTCCTCTCTTCTTCTTCTCCTTCTCCTTCTTCTTCTCTTCTTCTTCTTCTCCTTCTCTCCTTCTTCTTCCTCTTCTTCTAGAGAGAGAGAGAGAGTGAGGTTCTTCTAAGGGGACGGTTGAGGGGGCAGGAGAGGGGCGGCAGGAGCGGGGGAGTAGGATGGGTGCGGGGGGAAGGGGGGAAGGTAGGATGGGTGCGGGGCGAGGGAGGGGGGGGGAAAGTCATAAAAATCTCGCAGTAAGTACACTTGGCATCTACTCATAAGGATTACTGTGCTTGAAGGATCATAGGAAACTTCCAGAAGTCAGATCATAATTTGATAGTCCATAAACTTGGTCCTGAACATAACGAACACAACTAAAAAAATCATCAATTCGGTGCACATATAAAAAGTTATTGAATGTCAAATTTGAGGCTTGATTTCAATTTATATAGATTAACGGGGAGAATATCTCCTTTCTATTATGTCTTGATCATTTTTATCCGACCTATAGTTATTTTTTATTTATGATTATGTTCGTCAATGTCGAGACATTTCGAGCAGGAAACATTAAATTTTTGACATGCTAGAAACTTTTTGTTAAGATAAGTAGGTAGTGGAAGCGAGAAAGTTTTCTCAGAAATAATTGAAATTATTTTTTCAATTATTGTCAAACGTACTCCGAAGAACGTATTTTTGCCTCTCGAGTTTCAAAGTCAAGGATAGTGCTGAATGGTGTCCACCATTTATGCTACAATAGCTGGGATCAACAAAAACAAAGTACAGAACATTGAAAAAAAAAATGCAGCAACTGCAAGCCACATATTATAAATAGAGGAATGACAACCATGCTCGAATAATCCACGGTGTTTCATGACAGCCTTTTAAGGCAACAGCTGCTGTGCCAGGCACTCTCTCTTTATTCAGGCCTTTTCCCAAGTTATAATAGTAATTTAATACGCAATAGACTAGAGCCATTATTGTAAGTGAGTTAGCAAATAAATTATTTTCTCTCTCTATTATGAACGGCCATGACTTCGAGTTTCCCATGATAGATATTTAAAAATTGTGGCTCCGAGTCGTCGAGGAATGTAGATTATGGAATTATCTCTAAAACTTAGCCTTCTTGTCGCGACATAAAGTGCGATAAGTTGGAAAACAGCAAGCATTGAAATTATAACAAACTACCGATTTTGCAGTTACTATTTGGTCCAAAGGCTCTAGAAGCCACGCGACGATTGGTCAAATTGATTCCATTCGCCCAATAGGAGACCTGTTCTAAATACAGTAGTGGGGATTCCCCAGTCCGAGAGACCAGATTACGTTTCGGAGGACACTTTGCTAGGAGCACTACGAGAGTAAAGATGTAGTCATTATGTTTCGCCTTTTTGGGCAAGTTTACAAGTTTATATCATTATTTAGTTTTATTTTTATTAATGTTTAAATTTTCTAGTAGTGCCATGTCCTGAAAGTTTAATTGTGTTTCTTCATCATGTACGAAATTGTTTCTTCTTCAAATAACCGCTAAGGTACGTAAAATAAGGTTAAAATAATTTAGGGAATTTAATTGATTGAAACTTCCATAAGTATTGATTAATTAAGCCTGTTATTTTCAAGTTAATAATATTGATTGAGATAATCCTTTTGATTTTATTAGTGATGGAAGATACTTATAAATTTTTTCTACAGAAGTATAGAAAGTTTTCAGTTACGTTACATTTGAGTTATTGTTTCTGGAGATATATTATCGTAGAGTATTGCTGAAAGTCAGGAAGATAGCCTTTAAATTGGAATGAAACTTTTAAGATTATGTTCATATTGAGTTTATGACATTTTTAATTTATATTTTTCAGACTCTGTTTTCTTATGTCATTAAGGCTTTTGAATGATTTAGTAAATTTTTTATGATAGAAATCTTAATAGATGAAGAAGAAAGTTTTTCTTCTCCAGGAAATTAATATTAATGAATGTTCAAATTTTAATACAATTTAAATTATTTTCTATGTGTCTACTAATTTTATTTAATTAAAGGTAAAAACTATCCACAAGATGAATCTTATAAGGCAAACATTATCTTTCCTTAAAGTGAAATTTTCAATATTTTTTTCTTTTATTGTGTTATAAAGTGTCTTGTTTTATTAGGTGATAAATTCATAATTTCAGTTGATACTAGTTTTTGGACTTGTATTTGTAGGTAAATCAAATCATAAACTCTGGAATGTTCATTTTTAATTAAGGTTCTGAGCAGTTTTGGGCGAATGCCCGTTATTTACACTTGGATTGCGTCCTATAGTTCATAAATATAAATAAAATAAATGTTGGCTGGCGCACAAGTTTCCAACAATACTAGCCGAGCTACTATATGAAAAATTATATTTGATTTCGCAAACCAAACGAAAAATATCATATAAGTTAGCATCATTTCAATTTGAATATTTGTGAAGAAAGATCCATTAATTCTGATAAAAGAATCAGTAGTTTAAAGATAAAAATCTATATAAAATGAGGATTCAATAGAATGAGAGAATTTAATTAATTGTAATCAATAGATAACTCCTGTTTTAGCTTTTGATGAATTGTAGGAAGAGTTAGAAATTAATGCTGTAATACATTTATTTACAGCGGTTCATGTGTGTCCCCAAACCAACTTCTTGTACTACCACCCCTTTGGTTCCGCAACTTTATGTAACACCGCTTCAAGACACCCGTTCAGACGACAGGTCTAGGGACGTAAGAGGACGTCGCCGTCAAGCCAAATTCAACAACCGGTAAAAGCTCACCGCCAAAAACAAGGTACTGTAACCCCGACGATAAAGCAACGTACAGACCAACGAAAGTGCAGTGTAGTGAAACAAAGGTTCATTCGAGAATGTCAATCAAAAGTGGGGATTCAAATTATTATGAAATGGGTTATATGGTTACTATCGACGAAATTTGGGTTCAACGTTTTTTCTTTCTTGAGTAATTTCATGTTGAATTAATTGGTTATTTTATGACTGATCTTGTTTGGTTTTGTGACGTATTGCTATCTAAACGGGGATAGTAATGCGCCCCCGAATCAGATGAAGAATGTCAACAAAGTAACATGAAATTGTTGTTTCTGTTGTTCGATTTTAGTTGCCAATGTTTATTGAAGTGTTTGTATTTTTTAATTATTTCAAATTGTAGTGTTATTCTATAGTATAAACCTATAAAATCAGGCATGGCAAGATTAATTGAAGTTTTCTTGACTCTAGCCCGTTCACCTGCATGAATTAGGTATAGACTCAGGTATTTTCCAGATGTGTCGGCCTATTTCTAAATTCTAATTTTATTCAAAATTATCTTATCATCTTTAAAAAGTGCAGGCACACACTGCGCCACTCTGCTGCAATGTTTAGCGAAGGCACACAACTGCGCCGTCTGCTGTCTAGAGATATTTAAATCTCTGGAATTCAAATTTTCTAAAAAATTAATTTTTCATAACTTACTCTAATAATACTAGATCAATTTTTCTGAGTCTATACTTAATAATTCATTCTGTGAACGTGTTAACTGTCAATATTTTAGGTTGGAGTTGAATGAATAATTATAGTTGCTACTCCAATTTTTCTGAAGTTTAAAAATTGTAGATGAAATAGGGAAGTTATTAAGTTCAGTAAATCCATTTAAATGAAAATCTTTTGAAGTGCTTAAGATAAGTTAGGTATCATTGATGCTTAAGTTGAAAGTATTCTAAACTTAATATTGAGAAATTTAAGGTTTAACGGTAGAATAAAAATTGGTAGAAGAAACTAGCATAGGTGAAAACAACTGATTCTAAGTGCTGAATAAATTTTTGTATTCTGTAATTCCGTGAATGATGATAGAAATTATTGTAATGTCAACGTACGTATTCTGGTCTCACGTCTGGTAGTTGAATATCATTATAGTAGTAGTGAAAGTGAATATTGAGATTTTAAGGTCAACCCAAGTAAATTAGGAAAATTGGGAATTATTAGGGAGAATGTTTGAGGAAATAGGAATTTTTTTTTATAAGTTTAGGTAGATCGAAGGTAATCAGAGAATAAATAGGAAACTGTTTTATTCGTTATTGTTGATATGTAGTTTTGGAAAGTTGATGAGTAGTTTTGGCCTTGAGATGTTTAACTAAATAATTAGATATTGTAGATTAAAGTTGAAACGATGATCAAATCCTTGGGAATTTGTATAAAAATAATTGTGATTGAGATGAGGTTGTTAAGTCCCTTTATCAGTAATGTTTATTCTCGAAAAGGTGAATCAGTTTTATTATTGGAAATATTTTTTTTTTTGGTGTGATTTTTGCGGTAGGCATGCTTAGTGATAGTGTAAAGATCCGTTGTGTTGGTGACGTTTCCTGTAGGCTGTGGGAATTTTTTTGTTTAGTTGAGACTCAAGATTTAGAGGAGGACAAGGGGATGTCCTGCCTGTGTGTGTTGTTGTTGAATTTAGGTAATCGGCGCGAGTGTAGGTCCGTGTCCAGAGAGAACGGAGCACTGCCCGAAAGTTGTCCATGTAACAAATCAAGGAATTTAGCTGTGACTAACCTTGCAAATTTGTACGGTGGAATTGTATATTTTAGCGAAAGGCACCGAAGATGGTGTGAGCTAAGATTTTTTTTGTATCTAGTAAACGGTCTGGTTCATTCGAGAGTTATGGGGCTCGTCAGTAGAATAACGTAAACCGAAATCTAGAATATTTAGTGAGTCTTCGTAGTGATTGTAAGGAAAACAATCAGCGTAATGCAGTTTAGGAAGCCCAGTCAAAAGGTTCGTTAATGTTTGGTAGGAAAGTCAGCCGCAAAAACACAAGTAATAATTGGTAAAAAAAAGGGGTATTATTGAGTTTAAAGTTGCTTAGAAATTTGGTATGGTAACGAAAATTGAAGGTTTTAGACACTGAATATTTAAAGTGATTAGTTAAGGTATACAAATAAATAACAGAGAAACTTTTTCGAGTACCTAGGTAATGTTAAAATGGTTATCAGTGAAAGTAGAAATAAATATTGGAACACTAATGAACGGGTTAAATAAAATAAAATTACAGTGAAATTCTTCTAGTTGAATTTGAAATGAAAAGGGAAAATCTCTTGAGTTAAGCATGAGTTTAAATTATTCTGTAGTTGAGAGTTGAAAGGTTGATTAAAAATTTAATGGGGATATAAGTAGAAATATGTAGGAAAATTCGTGTCAAAAAGGAAATAGAATTTTTGTTGGGAAAATTAAATTGAGGTAATTAACAGTAGTAGGACCTTTAGAGATAAGTAGTCAAAAAGGTATTAATAAATAAAAAATAGGAAAATCTTTAATGAAATGATAAATTTTTTAATGATGAATAGTAAAATTGCAATCAAGTTTTCCATGTGAATAAGTTGAGATATTTTGAGATCTAGTAGAGTAATTGAAATAGTTGGATATGAATTTATTGTTGAGAAATAATTATGTGAGGCTCCAGTAAGGTTAAATGTCAGTGAACTTGAGAATCAGTAATAGTGTATAGTAGCCTATTAATGTGTAATGTGTTGGTAAATTCATAATGTTGATAATCAGAAGTCAAGCAGTAGCAGTCCAATGCTAAGATAGTTGTTCCAGTTGAATTTCATATTATAAATCATGCCTTGAGAATTACTCTTCCAGTGTTTTAGAAGAAATGTCACGTACTTTTGATTTGCGATAAAATAAAAGCTGGCACTCGATCAAAGTTTTGTTTTGACTAGCGTTCTGTGGTAGAGGTTTCCTACTGGAATATTATAATGAAAAGTGTTTTTCATGATTGTGGAATGCAAAATCGCGCTTGTGTCATATAGCTCTCGCGTTGATCTAAATGCAATTTCAATCATTGTTATCTTTGAATCGTAGTCTATGTAGAATAGTATTGCCTACTGAATTGCTTTATATGGTTAAAAATATGTTGCACTCTCAACTCTATAGTAATGATAGTTAGATTTCAATACATTCAGCTGAGTGAAAAGGTTTCATCCTTTACTATTATAATCAACGTACTCCATATTTTACAACAGCAGAGTAACATAGAACCAATTAAAACTATGATGTCTCTTAAACGTTTTCCCTTGTTAGAGTTTGCCAAGAAAATAACCAGGGACTCAATAAAGTGATTGAAGTATTCAAGATTATTATACTCGGTCCGTCTTAGTACCTACTTAAAAGGTGGACACGCCCATATTGTTTTGTCCTGACTCTTGCCACAGTTTTAAAGACTCTTGCCACAATCTCAATTAGTTATACATTTTGCTGAATTTCGGAATGATTAAAGATTTCTTTTGAAGAGGGCCCGCTTCAAATTGGATCCTACTATCAATCCAGAAATTCGACTCTCCAAATCATACAGAATGCCTCTATGGTAACATATCCTGATTAGATTTCTTTTTGCGTGTTTCACACCGGAAGGAGGGGGAGTGTGCCGGGCACTCTCTTTAATTCAGGCCTTTTCCCAAGTTATAATAGTAAATTTAATACGCAATAGACTAGAGCCATTATTGTAAGTGAGTTAGCGAAATAAATTATTTTCTCTCTCTATTATGAACGGCCATGACTTCGAGTTTCCCATGATAGATATTTAAAAATTGTGGCTCCGAGTCGTCGAGGAATGTAGATTATGGATTATCTCTAAAACTTAGCCTTCTTGTCGCGACATAAAGTGCGATAAGTTGAAAACAGCAAGCATTGAAATTATAACAAACTACCGATTTTGCAGTTACTATTGGTCCAAAGGCTCTAGAAGCCACGCGACGATTGGTCAAATTGATTCCATTCGCCCAATAGGAGACCTGTTTCTAAATACAGTAGTGGGGATTCCCCAGTCGAGAGACCAGATTACGTTCCGGAGGACACTTTGCTAGAGCACTACGAGAGTAAAGATGTAGTCATTATGTTTCGCCCTTTTTGGGCAAGTTTACAAGTTAATCTTAGTTAGTTTTATTTTTTTTTATTAAGTTTAAATTTTCTAGTAGTGCCATGTCCTGAAAGGTTAATTGTGTTTCTTCATCATGTACGAATAATTGTTTCTTCAAATAACCGCTAAGGTACGTAAATAAGGTTAAAATATAATTTAGGGAATTTAATTGATGAAACTTCCATAAGAGTATTGAATTAATTAAGCCTGTTATTTTTCAAGTTAATAATATTGATTGAGAATAATCCTTTTGATTTTATTAGTGATGGAAGATACTTATAAATTTTTTTCTACAGAAGTATAGAAAGTTTTCAGTTACGTTACATTTGAGTTATTGTTTCTGGAGATATATTATCGTAGAGTATTGCTGAAAGTCAGGAAGATAGCCTTTAATTGGAATGAAACTTTTAAGATTATGTTCATATTGAGTTTATGACATTTTTTAATTTATATTTTTCAGACTCTGTTTTCTTATGTCATTAAGGCTTTTGAATGATTTAGTAAATTTTTTATGATAGAAATCTTAATAGATGAAGAAGAAAGTTTTTCTTTCCAGGAAATTAATATTAATGAATGTTCAAATTTTAATACAATTTAAATTATTTTCTATGTGTCTACTAATTTTATTTAATTAAAGGTAAAAACTATCCACAAGATGAATCTTATAAGGCAAACATTATCTTTCCTTAAAGTGAAATTTCAATATTTTTTCTTTTATTGTGTTATAAGTGTCTTGTTTTATTAGGTGATAAATTCATAATTTCAGTTGATACTAGTTTTTGGACTTGTATTTGTAGGTAAATCAAATCATAAACTCTGGAATGTTCATTTTTAATTAAGGTTCTGAGCAGTTTTGGGCGAATGCCCGTTATTTACACTTGGATTGCGTCCTATAGTTCATAATAATAAATAAAATAAATGTTGGCTGGCGCACAAGTTTCCAACAATACTAGCCGAGCTACTATATGAAAAATTATATTTGATTTCGCAAACCAAACGAAAAATATCATATAAGTTAGCATCATTTCAATTTGAATTATTTGTGAAGAAAGATCCATTAATTCTGATAAAAAGAATCAGTAGTTTAAAGATAAAAATCTATATAAAATGTGGATTCAAATAGATGAGAGAATTTAATTAATTGTAATCAATAGATAACTCCTGTTTTAGCTTTTGATGAATTGTAGGAAGAGTTAGAAATTAATGCTGTAATACATTTATTTACAGCGGTTCATGTGTGTCCCCAAACCAACTTCTTGTACTACCACCCCTTTGGTTCCGCAACTTTATGTAACACCGCTTCAAGACACCCGTTCAGACGACAGGTCTAGGGACGTAAGAGGACGTCGCCGTCAAGCCAAATTCAACCGTAAAAGCTCACCGCCAAAAACAAGGTACTGTAACCCCGACGATAAAGCAACGTACAGACCAACGAAAGTGCAGTGTAGTGAAACAAAGGTTCATTCGAGAATGTCAATCAAAAGTGGGGATTCAAATTATTATGAAATGGTTATATGGGTTACTATCGACGAAATTTGGGTTCAACGGGTTTTTCTTTCTTGAGTAATTTCATGTTGAAATTAATTGGTGTTTTATGACTGATCTTGTTGGTTTTGTGACGTATTGCTATCTAAACGGGGATAGTAATGCGCCCCCGAATCAGATGAAGAATGTCAACAAAGTAACATGATTTGTTGTTTCTGTTGTTCGATTTTAGTTGCCAATGTTTATTGAAGTTGTTTGTATTTTTTGTTTATTTTCAAAGTGTAGTGTTAGTTATAGTAGAAACCTAGTAATCAGGCATGGCAAGATTATTTGAAGTTTTCTTGACTCTAGCCCGTTCACCTGCATGAATTAGGTATAGACTCAGGTATTTTCCAGATGTGTCGGCCTATTTAAATTAAATTTTATTCAAAATATCTTCTTTCTCATCTTTAAAAGTGCAGCACCTGCTTACGTTTGAAATAATTCAGTCAAATATCTCATAATTTTCTACTGCAAAATAATTTACTAAATATCAATTAATTCTAAACACCGAAGACATCACAATTATTCGAAACAAAACAATGTCTTTAGCGCATGTAAGTCTTCAACCTGAGGCCGTACTGCTGGATGGTTACACACAGAAACGTCATTTTGTTTTCAATCGGAGCGTTTGGAATAAAATACATGGGTGGTTATAGAGCAACTTATACTCTTGTCACTATCTACAGTGACTAGTCTACTATCATACAGAAACAATAGCGTAAGTTATGCTATTGTTTCTCTATGCTACTATCTACCGACATCTGTTGGATGACGCAATGATTATAACAGCTGATTTTTATTTCTGTGTGTGGCCAGCTCACAAATCTTCCCCATAAGGATTACATGTGAACTTTGAAGGATCGTAGGAAAACTTCCAGAAGTCGGATCATAAATTTGATAGTCCATAAACCTGGTCCTGAACATAACAACACAACTAAAAAAATCATCAAATTCGGTGCACATATAAAAAAGTTATTGAATGTCAAAATTTGAGGCTCGATTTCAATTAATATAGATTAACGGGGAGAATATCTCCTTTCTATTATTGTCTTGATCATTTTTATCCGACCTATAGTTATTTTTTAATTAATGATTATGTTCGTCAATGTCGAGACATTTCGAGCAGAAAACATGAAATTTTCGACATGCTAGAAACTTTTTTGTTAAGATAAGTAGGTAGTGGAAGCAAGAAAGTTTCTCAGAAATAATTGAAATTATTTTTTCAATTATTGTCAAATGTACTCGGAAGAACATATTTTGGCCTCTTGGAGTTTCAAAGTCAAGGATAGCGGCTGAATGGTGTGCCACCATTTATGCTAACAATAGCTGGGATCAACAAAAACAAAATACAGAACGATTGAAAAATGCAGCAACTGCAAGCCACATGATTATAAATAGAGGAAATGACAACCACGCCTCGAATAATCCAAGCGGTGTTTCATGACAGCCTTTCTAGAGGCAATCAGCTGCTTACGTTTGAAATAATTCAGTCAAATATCTCATAAATTTCCAGCTTTTAGCATACAATTAGTAAACAATGCATACCATGCAGCCGCTCTCCTAACTTTAAAATTCCTTGGAGACCAAAATACGATCATCCGACTACTTTTGACAATTGGGAAAATAATTTCAATTATTTCTGAGATAACGCTTTTACCAACCACTTATCTTTTGAAACAAAAAAGTTTCTAGCATGTCATAAATTTCATGCTATGTCCAGACACCAACAGAAAGAAGAGATTTTCTCCGTTTATCTATACTTATAAAATTCTTATCACACTGACTCACTGATCCCGATTTCTGGAAAACTACTGGATGGATTGCAACAAAACTTGGAATATAGCTTCCTTAAACGTCCTAGGTGCTCACTAAGAAATCTTTTGGCGATATTTCAACTCTAAGGGTGGTTTTAAAGGGTTTAAAGTTCGTTTTTAGCATGTATATTCTTATTCTCCCAATCTCCTTATTATAATAGAAATGTCCATATCATATGTTATTATGGATCTATAATCTAGAGAGAGTACCTCTTCGAAACAGTTATTAACTGGCAACTAATTAATAATTTTGACAGGTTATTGGCATTAAGTTGAGATGACTTCATTAGGTTGGCACCAAGTTGAAGAGCTAATCAAAATGCATTTATCGAGAACAAATTGATGAGGTACTGCTGCTTCAATCAAAGCTATTCCTGGGAGTATAGATAGTTTTATTTTCCATAAACATTGCAATATTCTTGGAACATCTGGTATATTAGGTTCAGAAAGTGACCGGATGGTAGCAAAAATTTATAATCGATCTCTCAAAATGTATGGTAGTTGAATGTAATGTTCATTGTGAGGTGATAGAAATGCGGCTAATTTCTTCAGCTTCTGTTGTATTGGTTCCTCTGTTGTTCTATGTTTGTATGCAGCCATGGCCTTGAGAGAGACAGTTGCACTGCCAGTTGCACTGTTAATTCTGTAAGCACGATATGGAAAGCGGGAGAAGCCTCCACCAAATATGTAAGCAAGATATGCCTTCACCAAATATGTAAGGGTGGGAAAATGAAAAACAACACAAGAAAATATCGTACTGGTTTTTGATATTAAAACAAAACAATAAAATATTTGTACAAAATTAGAATTATAATTAGAATAACGAAATAATAATAATCAGATGAATATTTCAAGGGCTACTCGCTTTGCTGCTAGTGAAGATTCAATTGTAGTGGTTATGAAAAATTTAAGAACAATGACTCAGTAGTCACCTACCTTTATGAAAATGGCTTCCCAATTTGGCATCCACTGGTTGAAACGCGACGTTAATTATTAATTAAAATAAAAAAAAAAACTGATCTAATGAAGTGGGTTCAGATCCCTTCCTATTCAATAATACAATTCTCTTTAACTGCCCGAACTGTGACAGGAAACTGTATTATAAAACAAGAACAAAATCTATCCCCTTCACCAGAACAGCCGGACTTTACTCACAGTCCTATCGAACGAGCTCACACACTGACACACTCTAAAAGTAAAATTTTGGGTATTAAATATAACTTAGTCAATGCCAAACATGGAAGCCATTTCAGTACATATTTTTATCTGTCGCACAAGCGGCACGTTGTTATTGAAAACAAAAGAGAAGCTACATTAATTTTGACAACAAATGAAATAAACAATCTTTCTGTCGATGACAAAAATTGTTCAAAGACAAAAACACTGTTCATTAAACTTTTCCAAATTAAAACTCTAAAATCCTGATCAATATGGGATAAATATATGATTCATATATATATGTCTCATATGACCAGGTGACAAGTCCTATTCCGGACTAAATACCACGAGAACCAATCAGAGTAGCCTTCTATAAAAAAACCCTGCTCTGATCAATTCTCATGAAATTTAATCCTGATTGAAATTGAACAGGCGTTTGTGCTACTGGGCCTGATATTTTCATGTTTCAAAATCAGCTAAAAACTAAATAGAAAAAAGCATAATATTCCATCAGCTGCTCCTATTTCCTTTCATGATGTCATTACATGACACAAGACAAACCTATTGATATCGATAGATCACAAGTGGATACTAGAGTTGTCAATTTAGATAGAAATTAAATTAAGTTAAATGTTAGTTCACATCCAAATTTTCATCCCTGAGCTTTTGGTTCGAGCTAAGATGAAAGGAAGAAATCATATAATGGTAGTCAATTATCAAAGTGATTGAATTAACTCTATTCAGATTTATGCGAATTCACATTAAAATGATCCGACTCCAATATTTATGATAGTAAAGTTTAGGACATGAGAAATCAGCCACAATAAATGTTATACTAACTATAATGAATGGACTCTTATGTATGAATGGACTTCCATGGAAGAAAGAATCAGTGGATTGGTGCTTTTACACTTTTGGATAAGTGAAACGAAAAGTAAGCGACAGGCTATGTCAAAAATTCCAGAATAAGCAAGAGATCGATGGATACCAGAGTCATCTAATTCCTAATCAACTTAATTTGGAATTTGACCTTCAATTGCATCAAGCAACAACTGAGTGGCCGTAGTCGAGTGGATCAGATGCTGGCTTTATGTTTCAGAGGCCCGGGTTCAAATCCCGGCCCGGGCAAGATATTTATCTCGGGCCACTCCCGTGTTTCGGATGGACACGTTAAGCCGTCGGTCCCGGCTGCCTAAAAAGCAGTCGTTAGGTCATGTCAGAGGCCCTGAAATTGATCAGTTGCGACCTGAAAACTCTGACACCAGACCTAAGCCAGCTAGGTCACTCGATATTAATTAATTAATTATGATCACTGCCTGATGATTGATAATAGTCAATGGGAAATATTAATTGCCAATGAATAAAGTCGAGGTTGACTCTTGAGCCCCGCCCAATATTCTAAAAAATTCGCTGCAATTAGACTACTATTCTACAGAGCACTTCCAACACATCAATAATTAATCGATTGATTTGACTCAATAGTTTTCATGCCAAGTTGTGGCCTAATCTCAAAAACGATTATAGCAATTTTGGCAGAATTTAGATTATAAATGGTACACAAAAATAATCTTATCTTCTAATTCCCGTAGCGAAGCACGGGTGCCCTGCTAGTTTCATATAAATTTATTACGCATTACAACGCCCATGATTCTCAGAGAAGTGATATTAAAAAGAAAAACAAATCTTCGCGATGTTACAAATTTCATAATGAAAGTTGAAATTCCTCTTAATCCTTCAACCCTAAAACTTTTTTAGCACTACTAGGATATCGGGGATGATATTCTACATCCAATTATTCTGACGTTGAATTGGAAGTTTGAGAAAGTTGCAATTCCACAATAATTATTGTCAACCTTGTAATTTCTTCGGATGGAGGGACAAGTCTCAACTTATTTTACATACACTATAATCACTAAAACTGCTGCAACAGTCGTATGGGAATGCGTAAAAGTGTGGAATTATACATCGAAGATACATCATGTCCGAAAGATGCATAGCTTTCGAGTTATATGCGAGACACCAAAAAAATCTACCTTTGAACCAACCCCATCCACCTAGTACAGAGGGTAGGGGTGGGGACTTTTCATATGTTTACCTCCTTAATACCCTAAACAGAACTGCGGGGTAAAACATTTTCTTCCAAACTATTCCCTCTATAACTCTTCGTTGACTGGACTATGTGTAATTTTTTATAAAAGATCAGTGATGCTTCCACTTTGCTTGAACTAAGCAACGATCCCTTCCAAAAAAAATTGAACTTGAATGAATTTTATCCAGTGAATGTTTTATATCTCCTACTGTTTTCAAGATGACCACTCTTGAAAGTGCATAATTTTGCTCTAGGGAACTCATAACTGACTATCTGACAATGCATGAAAAATAATGAGATGATAGCTGTTTAGAGATTTGAAGGAAAAAAGAACAATTATTGTCTGTAGTAAAATTTTATTTCATCCATAATGGAAAAAATTTAAACTTTTTTGATCAAAGTAATGTTTACAGCTCTTTATATTCTTGGAAAGATAGATTGATCATGAATCTTTTATAGAAAGGCCTACATAAGACAGCTATGTTTGCCTTCAGTTGCCTGGATAGAGCTGGATGTTAGCTTTACATCTAGAGAGGAAATACGAGTATTGTAATTGCTTTACAGCCAAGTTTGAATTCCTTATTGCACTAGAATTCCAGTTTAATCACTTCATTAATCGAGTCTGGATGGTTTTGATCTATTAATTTACCAAAATGTATTTACATTTACCATAAAAGTAGTATTATACAATAATTTGAACTGGCCAACTCAGCTCATTCAAGGGTAACAAATCTTAAAAATTATGAGGGATAGATATTATGTCTAATTACTGCTCTGAAAATCTATGATTTCATTACTCCATGCCTGGTAAATAAAAGTGGAAAAGTATTGAACTGAATAACTCATCAAAGCTTTTCAACCACTGAGAGAAATTCGTTCGAATTGATTAATAGTAGAAAATCGATACTTTTAGCAAGAAGCTACTCCTCATGTCGATAAGAAGGCAATCTTTCAATTAGCATCTTATTCTATTGCGTGTAATGTTTCTTCAGAAAACAATCTTAAAATCGTTTGTAGGATCTCGTCTGTGACGGTAGTCTCTTCTTCTGCTCTTCCAAGTAGTAAGTTTGTCCGAATCTTCCCACTGTTAGATCCTTGTTTATTCTTTTATTAGTGCTGGAAAACCTGTACTCCTCCTTCGATAGATCGAACATCTGGAAAATCAAATAATTACATTACATAGAAATTTGTATTTCAAATTCTTTTTGAGCCAAAAATATATAATGAATAGTGGAAAGACACTTAAAAACCTTGCTGTGAACTGGCAATATATGTTACCGCCAACCAGTTGCGGTAAGTAACCATTACGAGCGCTGCCTCTAGTTCCTACAGAGCTATTTGAACTATCGTTCGCCGAGGAACCGTTCTTCTTTGAAGGAGTCGTTCTCGAGTCATCGTTCACTCAGTACACTGTGAAAAGTCGATCCCGCTTCCTGGTACGTCTCGTGTCGTTTTCCCGCTCCAAGTTACATTCATGTCGATTCTCTACAAGATTAATCCGCTCCAAGTGTTTTATTACTGTGATAACGCTTCAATATCAATCTGAGACTTATTATTGTTGAGTATAATTCATAAAGACAGTATAGAATTAAGCAAGTTGTGCTTCCGCCTCGTGTAGTGAGATTCCCGCCTTTGTATGAAAGACTTTGTTTTACACCGCTTTGTTGTATTGAACTTGATTTATTGGTTTGAGTAATTCATTCGATCAACTTATTGTAAGTCTGGTCCTCCGATTATTAATAAAAGTGTATTCGTTTCAATTTGTGTTCACTCAGTCCAACCTGGCTCCACCAGTAGAAGCTACGTACTAAGTAATTTGTTATTGCACCCACCTCAGTGGCCGTAACAAAAATCCTGATCAAAGTGAACAAGAGACCTATGGATAAGTATAAAAAGACTGTGAGTATAAAAAATTATGCATCAAGTTGAAAAAGTTTGAGGTTAGATATCGATTTGAACAACGAATATCGACTATCGATTATTCATGGAGTATCGATTGTAACTATCGGATGAGCTTGTTATCGACATCAGAGTATCAATTGTGACTATCGAATGAACTAGCTATCGACATCGTCAATATTATCATCAGTACATCAACATAACCTATTTTTTGAAGTGTTAATGCAAGTATCTACATATTGTATCAACATGGAAATCTGTACACCGCTCAATAGACTGAGAAGATTGAATCAATCCATTTTATCACTTTCTGAGAAATATCGGCTGCACTTTAGTATATGGGCCGCAGAATCTAGCATTGAGACCTACATAGATCGATAGAGGAGATCAAGACGAGATCAACCATGTATAACATTGTTGTCGATTTCCAAGGATTAGCTGAAAAAACATGGCAGAAAGCTCAAAACTTTTATATCAATTTTTATTTTTAATAATTTTTTTATGGCTAAAATATGTTTAACCCTAGCTTACTACCGCTACGTAAATTTTACGTGCAGCGGCAATTTTTCGTCCACCATTTCTACAATCGCCACCACAGACACTTCCCACGCCACAAGTGCTTCCTCCAGTTAGTTGGCCTGATATTGGCATAGTGGAAGGTTTGGTTCATGTGCGTTTTGTGTCGATTTTATTGTATTATTCAAACCTCTCACATAAAGTTTACATATAGGTAGTAACTGAGGGTATCTGATAATGGCACTCCTACATATGAGCAGTCATTGCAGACAGCTTTTTGAGTGACATTCCAGCGTCCTTGCTGTCTTAGTTAGTTCAATTCATTTCAGTTAGTCCTGTTCCTTTTTATTAGTAGGTTTAGTTCATTTTAGTTAGTTCATTTAGTTGCTGTTAGTTAGTTCATTTTATCTATTTAGTTGATTGGTTAGTTCATTTCAATTACCTATTCTACTTCACAATGAGTGAAAAAACATTTCTGAATGAAGAAGAAATTATTGAGACATTAGATGAAATAAGTGATGATGATGATGAAGTTGAGGTTGAAGAAAGTGATGGGTATGACAGTGATGCTGACCCGGAATATTTTCCACAAGAAATTGAAAATGTTTATGATGAAATATTGAATGATATTGGAGATTTGAATATCGAAGATAGTGCTATTCAAAACAAGGAGAAAAGAATGGGAATAGACATTACACCAGAGCCTTCTACAACGAAATCATTGACTAATAAGAAAAGGAAGGAAATGGACATCACTGAGCAATCTACTTCGAAATTATCAAATAGTAAGAAAAGGAAAAAATCTTCTCATCCTGCAACATCAAAAACATCCAGTGATAGGGGGGTGTTGAGTAGAAATAGGGGTCCACTACAAATGAATAATAATGTTTATGAAACTGCTAATTTGGAAGTCCAGCACTCTCTTATTGTACAACCGACGGTTGAAACTTTAGATGGTAAAGACAATTTTGTGTGGAAAACTAAGTGTGAAATTCAATATTATATGTGAGAATGATATTATTGATCAATATTGTGTCTCATTTCATCCACTGAATATTGCCTCTTATAATATTGACAAAAGGTTTTTTGGCTTCACAGTCAAGATCAGAACTATAAAAATTTATAAATCTAAACCCAATTCTACCCTGGAACCATGTTTTGAGCATGAATATATTTGATGAATATATCAAAGAGATTATTTTTAGCAGGAATTTCCTTTATAGAAGTTTACTAGCCCAAAGAAAAAAAAACAAGACTTGTACATAAAATTTACGTATGGGTAGTAAAACAGGCATATCAAAACATGGTAGTAATCTAGGGTTAAAACTAGTGCAATCTTATGTAAAATTTGACGAGGAATCCAATGAAACAATGATAATTTCAGGTTTGTAACTTCAGTAGTTTTTGAGATATTGCAAAAAATGTGCAGAAAAATTCAAATTTTTTGCTTTAAAAAAGGTTAACTTGTTTTCATGATAATTAATAGGTATTTTAAACTATTGGATTTAGTAGAATGATAAATTCTTAAGAAAAAATGTCCAGTCCTTTGATTGCCTAAACTCAAAATTGTTCGAGATATTTTGGCAAATAAAAATATTGCAACTCCATGTTTTGCTACCTAGGGAGAACTTAGGTTAGAAAAAGCTTAGATTGGGGAAAGCTTAGGTTAGGAGGAGCTTGGATCAGGAAAATATTAGGTTAGGGGAAGCTTAGGTTAGGAAAAAGCTTAGGTTGGGAAAAGCTTAGATTAGGGAAAGCTTAGATTAGGAGAAGCTAGGGTCAGGGAAAGATTAGGTTAGGGTGAACTTAGTTTAGGAAAAGCTTATATTAGGAAAAAAAGCTTAGGTTAGGAAAAGCTTAGATTAGGAAAAGCTGAGATTAGAAAAGCTCAGGTTGGGAAAAGCTTAGGTTAGGGGAAGCTGGGTCTGAGAAAAGCTTAGGTCAGGGAAAGATGGGTTAGGAAAACTTGCATTAGGAAGAGCTCAACTTAGGAAAAGCTTAGGTTAGGAAAAGCTTAGGTTAGGAAAAGCTAAGGTTAGGAAAAGATTAGGTTAGGGGAAGCTGGGTCTGGGGAAAGCTTGGGTTAGGAAAAGTTTGGATTAGAAAAAGCTTAAGTTAGGAGAAACTTAGGTTAGGGGAAGCTGGGTCTAAGAAAAGCTTAGGTTGAGGAAAGCTTGGGTTAGGAAAACATAGATAAGGAAAAGCTTAGGTTAGGAAAAAGTTGAGGTTGGGGAAAGCTTGGGTTAGGTAAAGCTTAGGTTAGGGGAAGCTGGGTTTGGAAAAAGCTTAGGTTGGGGAAAGCTTGGGTTAGGAAAAGCTCAGATTAGAAAAAGTTTAGGTTAGGAAAGGTTAGGTTAGAAAAAAGCTTAGGTTAGGAAAATCTTAGATTGGGAAAAATCTAAGGTCAGGAAAAGCTAAGATTGGGAAAAGCTAAGGTTAGGAAAAACTTGGGTTAGGGGAAGCTACGTTTGAGAGAAGCTTAGGTTAGGGGAAGCTTAGGTTAGGAGAAGCTTAGATTAGGAAAAATCTAAGGTTAGGAAAAGCTTAGGTTAGGAAAAAAGGTAAGATTGGGAAAAGCTTAGGTTAGGGAAAGCTTGGGTTAGGTGAAGCTTAGATTAGTAAAAGCTAGGTTAGGAAAAGCTTATGCTCAGGGAAGCTCTGAGAAAAGCTTAGGTTGGGGAGCTTGGGTTAGTAAAACTCAGATTAGAAAAAGCTTAGGTTAGGAAAGGTTAGGTTAGAAAAAAGCTTAGGTTAGGAAAAGCTTAGATTAGGAAAAATCTAAGGTCAGGAAAAGCTAAGATTGGGAAAAGCTGAGGTTAGGAAAAACTTTGGTTAGGGGAAGCTACGTTTGAGAGAAGCTTAGGTTAGGGGAGGCTTAGGTTAGGAGAAGCTTAGATTAGGAAAAATCTAAGGTTAGGAAAAGCTTAGGTTAGGAAAAAAGGTAAGATTGGGAAAAGCTTAGGTTAGGGAAAGCTGGGTTAGGAAAAGCTTACATTGGGAAAAAGCGTAGGTTAGGAAAAGCTTGATTTGATTCAATTATTTTTACAATCTTTTAAAGCTTCTGAATTGCATTGGAAGCTGAATAAAATGTGATACTCAATATCGGTCTGCACTATGCCTATGCAAACATATTGAACTCTTCTAAAGCTAAAATACTACATTTTCTTGTATTTTTTTCAAATATCTTAATGATCTATAAAATTTTCTAACCTCAAATCTATTTTAATGAATTCCCTGCAAAAATCCCAATGAGATTTAGCCAATTTAGTAGTCACTAAAAGTAGTAAAAAAAATTAAATATGAGAATTGAAGAGTATTGAGTGTGCAATTTTTTTATTTTCCCAAATATCTCGAACAATTTTGAGTTTAGGCTATCAAGTGACTGGACATTTTTTCTTTAGAATTTATTTTTCTACTAAATCCAATAGTTTAAAATACCTATCAATCATCATGAAAACAAGTTAACCTTTTTTAAAGCAAAAAATTTGCATTTTTTGTACATTTTTTGCAATATCTCAAAAACTACTAAAGTTACGAACCTGAAATCAGTTTCATTGGATTCCTCGTCAAATTTTACATAAGATTGCACTAGTTTAAAACATATTTTAGCCATAAAAAAATATTAAAAATAAAAATTGATATAAAAATTTTGAACTTTCCGCCATGTTTTTTCAGCTAATCCTTGGAAATCGACAACAATGTTATACATGGTTGATCTCGTCTTGATCTCCTCTATCGATCTATGTAGGTCTCAATGCTCGATTCTGCGGCCCATATACTAAAGTGCCCCCGAAATATCAGGATAATATTCCCATGAGTTGCAGTGAATATTACTTTGGCTTAGATAAAAAGTTTGACAAACTAATTGAAGAATTTGAACAAATTGACCAAAACAATTTGATACCAGCACAAGTTTTAGAATTCACGGAGTTGACCACACAGTTTCAAGAAATATTTGACCGAATTAAATTAGTGGAAGCCAAGACCGCTCAAGTAAGTACCACTACAAGTTTTTCTGCTATCAATGCATTTGTAAAGCCCCAATTGCAAATTCCCAGGTTTGCTGGAGAATCCAATGAGTGGAATTCTTTCAAGAATGTTTTTGATGCAGTAGTGCATTCAAGTCAAGAGTACTCTGATGAGGCAAAAATCATTTTTGTTGACATCCTACCTAACTGGGGATGCACTTATGCTTGTTCAAAATCTGGCCAACACTGAAAATTGCTATCTAGCTGCCTATGATAGTTTACATAACCGCTACAACAATGCTAGGTATCAGGCCTACTGCTTGTATAATATCAATCAAATATAACTGCTTGTATAATATCAAAAAGAGATAAGGGAATGTTGGCAGGCTGACGTGGAAAGTTAGAGCTCCCTATTTTTCTGTGATTTAAGTGGGATTTAGTTGTCTGTTCGTTCCAAAATTTTTATCAAGTGACATCAATACATCAGTTCGTGAAGTTTCAAACTTTAAATTTCTTTCAAGCTCGTGTGGTTCTTCAAAGTTTATAAGGTGAAATAGTTATGGTTATGTGACCACCAGCACTTCGTTCGAAGGTCGAAAAAGATAAGGCTGTATCATCACCTGCCCAGCAGCGTAATCAAACAAAACAACAGAGAGGGCAGACCAGCCGGCCTCCCTCCTCTTCGTCTTGCTTGTCAACTGCTGATGCCGGCTCTGTTGCCATGGCGACGCAAAACCAAGCTACCGAAGCTCTCGAAGCACTTCTACTCAGTGATGATTTCTGCAATCGTTTCGCTGCAAGAATCGAGGATCGGCTCTGCGACAGCCTATGTGAGACGGTCGGCGCTGCATTGGAGGCCAGGCTTGAGGATGCTGTCAAGACAATCAACGATCTGTCGCAGGAGAATGCAGCGCTGAAGAAACAAGTGAAGCAGCTACAACAAAAATTTGACTGTCGTTTGGATGGCCTGGTCCAGTACCAGCGGCGCAACAACGTGCGGCTGTCTGGCGTGCTGGAGGCGGATGGCGATGACAGAGCATCAACGAGTGTGGCTGCCATGGTGGACCTGCTCAACGCTAAGCTCGGCTTGGAGATTCGGCCAAACCATATTGACCGGTGCCATTGTGTTGGATGCAGGGTGAGGGCGGGGGCGCCACCTCGACAAGTGCTGATCAAATTTGTCAGCTATTAGCGACGCAGTGATGTCATCTCAGCTAGACACAAACTGAGGAATACAGGCCTTTCAATTCACGAAGACCTCACTAAACCACGACATCTTTTTTTGAGGCAGATTGCTGACGAAGTTGGTTACAGGAATGTCTGGTCATGGGACGGTAAAGTTATATGGAAGAAGGATGGCAAAATTTTCACGCATTCTTTCAATCCAAGTTATGTGATGCAGCCAGAAGACTCTTAGTAAAAGTGAGTGGATGCATGTAAACTGCTTGGTGAGTAGTTACATCTTTCAGTTGCTTGCTTTTATAAAGTAAATGTTATCATTCCTACTGGCGCTATCAATTGAACTCCCAATTTCTAAGATTCATTTATTAATTTTTTTGCTCCAGCGTTTCTTTTTTATTTTTTAGCTATTTATATATTTTTCTTCTTTGATAATATCCATTTGAGTATGCTAGCAGCATAGAGTTTTATCATTATTAACATTCGGTAATTGAAATTATTATTTACGCCTAATAAGGGTTTATTTATTTATGTTGTTTTTCTCTCATTGCGATAATAATTTTTCATTTCATTAATTTGTATCTGAAATGATTACTCTTGATGTTTGTACTTTCAAATGAAATATTTGTAGAATCTATTCATGCCTCTCGTGCCTCAATCATCTTGTTTGTTTTCTCAGTTATCGATTATAATATTTTTAGAACTTGATAAGAACACTGGCTGTTCCCTTGTTTTCTCACGATACACTTTTTATGGGAGCTCTGCTTTTTGGTTAAATGTTATTAAGCGGTATTAACTAGATAGTATATATGGATGAACTATAAATTCAATTTTTACTAAACATAATACAGTATTTTCCAATGTAGAGATATTCTAACTTATCATCTCCTTATCTCTATTATTGTTTTGTTCTTTTCCTTTATTTAACTTTTTATTTTTCAGTGACTATAAAATAGTCACTTATTTAACCAGCCTATTCAATTATATATTTTTTTTTCGATTACTGTTGATTGACCAATTTATTTATTTATTTATAATTTGACATATTTTTCAGTGACTTTAAAATAGTCACTTATTTAACCAGCCTATTCAATTATATCTTTTTTTTTTTCGATTACTGTTGATTGACCATTTATTTATTTATTTATAATTTGACATATTTTTCAGTGACTTTAAAATAGTCACTTATTTACCAGCCTATTCAATTATATCTTTTTTTTCGATTACTGTTGATTGACCAATAAGTAATTGGATCAACTATAGTGAGTCCTCAATAATATATAATTGTTTATATAAGAAATAAACTTTTGCATTCAGTGGTTGCTGCTTATATTATAATAGAGTATTTTTGTTGAAGTACATAGAAGGTGGCCAATTTATAACATTGTGGGACTTTTCGATCCTCTTCATCTTAATCTTAGTAGACTGATCACCAGTATCTAAATCTAACTCAACTATCTCTTAATTAAAATACATACTATCCCAGTTTCTATTTTCATTCAATATTTCTTGAAGATATAAGCTCCAACAAATATGTCAGACTTCATTAATGAGCTGAAATCAGTTTTTGATGATCACTCAAACCTACTTAAATTATGTCATATTAACGCCCAATCCCTGCCAGCTCATTTTGATGAGTTCAGGTTATTGTTCTCTACGGTCTCGGTGGATGTTATTGCTATTAGTGAGACATTCTTGAAACCAAGCCTCTCTACAGAATACTTCAATTTTCCTGGCTATACCTTATTTAGAAATGACAGGATCGGCAAGGGTGGAGGAGGTGTTGCTGTATATATTCGGTCTCAATTTGCTGCCAAGGTAATTGCATCATCTCCTCAATTGTACTCATGTTCACCCGAATTTCTCATGATTGAGGTCAATATTGGACAAGATACTTTGCTGATTGTTGCTTTATATCGTCCGCCCAAGGCTGGTAGATTGTCTATTCTAGAGGATGTGCTACTAGATGTAATGCACCAGTATCAGCATATAATTGCTCTTGGAGACTTTAATGCTCATCAGATGAAAAATACTTTTGAGAGCAGACAAGTAAGAACACTCTTTGAGTCGTTCAATATTGAAATACTCAATAAAACTTCACCCACTTTTCACACTGACACTTGTCATTCACTACTCGATCTTACTATTGTGAGTGATCCAGATTTTGTTATGGCTGATGGACAAATACCATTCTGTATGTCGGGTCATGATCTGATTTATGTTATATAGAGTCTTGAGCATGAAGTAAGATACACGCCAAAGATTAGGGGCAGGAGCCTGAAGAACATTGATTTGGATTGCTGTCTGGCTGATGCTGTGGAAAAGCCTTGGCATGATATTATGAATATGAATAATATTGATGACAAGGTAGAAGCCTTTAATTCAATGATTTTTTCAATCTTCGACGAACATGCACCAGTACAGGATGTGAAGGTTCACCGCAGGCCATGTCCCTGGTTTAACAGAGAAATATCACTTCTGAGACGAGAGAGAGATAAAGCTAGGCGTACCCATCTCAGGACTGGTTGCAATGCAGACTTTGTGCATTACAAAGCTTTAAGAAACAGGTTGAGGTCTGTCTGTCGTAGAGCTAAGATAGAATACTATGGTCATCTTTTTGAGGGAAGGCAGTCCACTTCAGAGTTGTGGAGGAACATTCGAAAAGTCAAGGTGATACCACCCAAGTCCAAGTCCACTGCTGTTAATGTTCCTCTGGAACAGCTTAATGAATTCCTTTCTACTTCATCTCCGCCTTCTTCATTTGCTCATTATTCACTGAACTCAATCATGATTGATCAATTTAGTCACACACTTCCGCAAGAAAAATTTTTCTTCTCATATGTCCTTCCTGGGACAGTCTCCTCAGCTATTCTCTCAATTAAAAGTAATAATAAAGGTATTGATAATATACCTATTTCATTTTATAAGATTATATTCTACCAATTATCATTCCTGCTATCACACATATATTCAATTTCTCTCTCCAAATGGGAGTTTTCCCCTCTCTTGGAAGCAATCATTGATATGTCCAGTTCCAAAAAATAATAATCCTACTACTCCACAAGACTTCCGACCTATAAACATAGTTTGTAGTATTTCCCATTGATATATATAGTTAGATGACTAAGCTATACCTTCAAGCGTTTGGAAGCATGATGCCTCCTTCATTTCTCGTCGCCATTGAATATCGGGCAAGAAGTCAGGCGCCCAGACAGGGTTAATTAAGCAATTTAATTTAATTTAACTTAATTAAACATCGACTTTCATTGCGTTATATCTTTCGACATACTTTATGGATTTCAATATAATTTTTTTTTCAACTTTTCATCATTTCCATTACCATATGATACAATGATTTGTTCATTGAACTTTATTTTTAACTCGACCAAACATCTAATTTAGTGAACCTACCTCACTACAGATTTTGATCCATTCTATTAGCAAATGAATCTTATTTTTACAATATTTTCCTATTACCATGTATTTAGGATATGGAAAATAAAACATTTATTATAGATTGCTAATATTACCATATATTTTATTAGATGGCAAATAATAAAAAATTAACTGTTATCACAATATTTCGTGAAACTGTTTCCATTCGTTTTGCAACTTAAGTATAGGTACCTAACTATACTCTTATACTCCTATATTTATAAGATAATAATAAATAACTACATATTATAAGAACGGGAAAAATAAAACAAAAATTATAGATTGCTAATATTACCATATATTTTATTAGATGGCAAATAATAATAAATTAACCATTATCACAATATTTCGTGAAACTGTTTCTCATTCGTTTTGCAACTTAAGTATAGGTACCTAACTATACTCTATACTCCTATATTTAATATAAGATAATAAATAACTACATATTATAAGAACGGGAAAATAAAACAAAAATTATAGATTGCTAATATTACCATATATTTTATTAGATGGCAAATAATAATAAATTAACCGTTATCACAATATTTCGTGAAACTGTTTCTCATTCGTTTTGCAACTTAAGTATAGGTACCTAACTATACTCTATACTCCTATATTTAATATAATATAATAAATAACTACATATTATAAGAACGGGAAAAATAGAACAATAGCAATGATGAAGGATTTATAGACAATTTTAGCAAATAATATTTTTTATAATACAAATTTAGCATACAATATTTTCATAGTTCACAAAATATTACAATATAAGACAAATTAATGGAATGAAATATGGATACCTATATTGGATCTATGGAAATAAAATATTTATTATAATATTACCAAGACTTATATTTTATTACTTGGCAAATGATGATAATGAATCAACCTAAGCACAATATTCCTTGAAACAATCATTTGGCACTAGGCTTAGCCTGCATGAAACATGACCGATGAAAATATAAAAATACTTATGTATAAAAAGAAATATTTTCATCTGGCACATGCAGATTCGTACATCCATAAGCACTGCATGAAACTACCATACTTTGAATATTTTTTGTTGCTTCAATAAAAAAATATTATCATTTGAAAAAGGCTCTTTTTCTACACAGCGAATACAAATACCCGACTTCTTGCCCAAAATTTCTGTTAGCTACACTAGCGCAGTGGCATCATAGCGGACTCCGCTCTTCTTAATCTTATTCTCTATATCAATGGTATTTCCAAGGCACTGGAGAGAATAGTAGGCCTAGTGCATGAACAGTTGTCACTGTACCTGGAATCATTCAACTTCTTTGATGAAAATCAGTCTGGTTACCGCCCTTTTCACAGCACAACTACAGCACTATTGAAAATCACTGATGACATTCGAAATTCAATGGATCATCGTTCTTTCACTCTTCTTGTATCATTTGATTTTACAAAAGCCTTCGATAATGTCTGTCATACAATCTTACTCCACAAACTCTTTTTTCAGTGATTGCATTGTCTCAACTTGAAGTGCGATAAAGAAAACCAATGCTATAATTTACTTTGTGTTTATCGCTGTCATGATGTTGACATGGCCGGTTTTATCGATGGATTGGAAAAAAGATACAATCGTACTGATGATAATAATAATAATAATAATAAGATAGAGGTAATTGTCGGTGACATCAACTGTGATATTCTCAATGAACAAACTAGCAGCCTAAGCAACAGGTATCTTGACGTGCTTTATGAAGCCGGCTTTGCTTGTTGCATTGATTCTCCAACTAGGGAAACTCCTTTTTCTTCTTCATGTATAGATCATTTATTTGTTAGACACCCAGATACTAATTCTCTTTTTCCAGCAGTATTTAAATCCGATATCACGGATCACTACGCAATAGGCATCACCATAAAGCATAATAAAAATAATAATAGCTCTCATATTCAAAACAACAAATTCAAGAAAATTGATAATGAAAGATTCTTTAAACTTCTGGCCGAACAGTCATGGGATGAAGTAATCTCTTCACAGGATCCTAATTTTTGTGCTGAGAAGTTCATGGAGCTTATAGCTCTGCTCCATCAGACCTGCTCTGCAACTATAATAGATGTAATAATAGTAATAAATTTAAAAAATTAAAGCCATGGATCACAAATGGGCTTATCAGATCCATAGAAAAAAGAAATAGATTAAGCAGATTGATTAAAAGTCAGCCCTTCAACCCCAATCTCATTCAGCATATAATGAGTATCGCAGTATGTTGAGTAAATTGTTAAAAAAAACCAAAAAAGAATATTTCAAAAGGAAACTATTAGATTCAAAAAATAACCCCAAAAATTTTTGGAAAACAATAAACGAGATATCAGGGTCTAGCAACAAAACTGCTTCTTTTCCTATTCATGATTACACAAAATGTAACAATAGCAACAACAATCCCAAGTCTGCGGTAGATATAGCAAATGAATTTAACGTTTACTTTTCTAATGTTGGAGCCAGGCTAGCTGATGAGATTAAGCAAAGAAACCAGAGACTTAGAGCTCCAGTCCACCCTGTCTGTCCTCCTGTCCAGCAATTCATCTTAAGAGAAGTGTCAGAGCAGGAGGTTAGACTGTGTGGCGGAAATGCGCGCAGGTTCTGCTCCTGGCTGCGATGATGTATCGGGTTATTTGTTGAAAAATGGCATAGGTTTTATTACTATTCCACTTTGTCATATTATTAACTGTAGTTCCAATTCAGGTATTTCCCCATATTTTCAAATTGGCTAAGGTTATTCCTCTATACAAGTCAGGTGATAAGGGAGATAAAAATAATTACCGTCCAATATCTTTACTGAGTGTATTTTCAAAAGTTATTGAAAAATGCTACAAAAACCAACTGTCTCAATATTTAAAAATGAACAAATTATTATCTGATTGCCAGTTTGGATTCAGGAATGACTGCAACTCTTCCAACGGCTTCTATCAACTAAGTGACTACTTGAGAAAAGGCATTAATAATGTCAAATATATTCTTTTGCTGTTTGTTGACCTGGCAAAGGCTTTCGATTCTATCGATCGCGCAATATTGCTTAATAAATTGAAAAATATTGTGATAATTGGCGCTTCTCATGATTGGATCTGAAGCTACTTGTCGGGTCGCAAACAAATAGTAAACATAAATAGTCCATTCAGTTATAGTAACAATAGTGGTAACAATGAAATTAATAGCAATAATATAAATAACAACAATACAAATTCTGTCAATAGTGAGGTGCGAAGTATCGATTTTGGGGTTGTCCAAGGAAGCACACTTGGGCCAATCTTATTCCTTATATACATCAATGACATTATCAAATCTGATGTATCGGGTAGAATGCTACTGTTTGCTGATGACACTGCAGTCTATTTTGAGGCAGACAGCTGGATGGAAGTCTACGAGAAGGCATCCAGAGACTTAATTACACTCAAAAATTGGTTTGACGACAACATTCTTAGTATGAATATGAAGAAGACCAAAATTCTTCTAATATTCCTTCATAAAAACCGTGCCCCTCCAGATAATTTACTGCTAAAACTACATTCTTGTGGTCAGGTGTGTAATGATAACTGTGATTGCCAGGTGATTGAATCGGTCAACGAGTTCAAATACCTGGGTATAATCATTGATAATAATTTATCTTGGCATCCACACATTTTCTACTTGAAAAAAAAATTACGGAAATTGATTTTTGTTTTCTCAAAACTGAAGGGCATTCTTAACACGAAGGAATTGAGGACAGTGTATCACGCACTTGTGCAGTCAATCCTTACATATGGAATTATTGTCTGGGGAGGTGCGTGTGATACTAAGATTGCAGAACTTTCAGTGACTCAGAAAGCTATTATCAAAGCCGGACTGGGCCTGGAATGAACATATTCTTCCGAACGTTTATTTGTTTATTTTAATGTTCTAACTATTAAGAAGCTTTATGTTAAATTTGTCTTAATGTATGCGTTCAAGAATAAAATGAACTTAAATATTCCAGCAAAACAAGAACATAGGACTAGAAGCGGACTTCTTCTGCATCCCAATTTAGAGAGAAATTCGCGAGCTGTTTGCGACAGAAATGTCTCTTATGTAATTAATATGATTCTATGGAATGCTCCCCCCATATAAGTCATCCTGGTTCTTGTACTGTACTAAAATACAAGAAAGTGCTACATGAATGGTTGGCATCTTTAAATGACTATCAGTGTGGTAGATTGATCAAATCAATGTATGTGTAAAGGTGCGTACAGACTTTCATTCCGCTCCAAGACCAAATGTCACTCCAGCAGAGTGATTGATGATCGACCGGCGAGCAACAATGGTTCGACCAGGGAACGCGAGAAGATCTACCATCTTCCATAATGTTCATGATCGGTGCGAGTAGAGAGCGGAGGCGGAGCGATTGCTGTGCGATGGTGGTATGTGGGCGGTACGAGGGAGAAGCGTGCTCGGTGCGGGTTGGAAGCAGGAGTATGTGTATGCAGCTTAACACCTTGGAATTTATTCACTCATGTATGTGCGTAGTGTGTGTGTGTGTGTGTGTTTCCCTTCCCGTGCGAATGTTGATAGTTGAGCTCGAATATTAAAATTAAATAAGTATTTTTATCTTTTATTTAAATAGTTTTGATATTGTATTATTCAATACTATTAAATATTGGTAGCTATCTATAATAGACTAGTAATATTACTTCTCTGTATCATATATAAGTTATCTGTGTAAATTGAATTTCAATATACTTATGCAAACTCTTACTCACGAACAGACCGACAGGTCCATGTGAGTACAGTTTCTATTATTTTGTGAAATAGTTTAAACATAGATATGATTTTATTTAAATTTAGTACATTTACATATGTTTTATAAGTCTTATAAGTCTTTGTGAAACAATAAAATTCAATTCAATTCAGTGTGGTCTATCATCTTCTTGTGTTTCAAGTCCTACCCAACTGATAGGCACCAGTGTGTCAGAGTGGCTGAGGAGAAAATGTCCAGGTGGCTGCCAGTTGTTGCAGGGGTCCCACAGGGCACAATCCTTGGCCCTCCTCTTTTCTCTATCTATGTGAATAACCTTTCTCTGATTTTTCGTGATTTGTCCTATCATATCTATGCTGATGATCTTGTTTGCTACAATCACTTTCCTTCTGGTCACTCTTCTCATGCTGATGATGCTGTGGCTGCCATGAATGTTAATATAGCATCTTTGATTGTATGGGCAAAGGCACATTGCTTGAGTCTCAATGCCAAGAAATGCAAAAGTATTATTGTTGCTTATGGCAGACTGTACAATCAACTAGACTTCAATGCAGTGTCCAAAGTAATGCTAGATGGCCATGCACTTCAGTATGAGGAATGTATCAAGGTTCTGGGAGTTTTCATAGATAAGAATCTTAATTGGACCTATCACATCAACACCTTATCAAGGAGGATTTTTGCCACAATGCATCAGTTCAAGAGGTTGAGGAAGTTTCTTCCAACCAACCTTCGTGTCACGCTTGTTCTAAGTCTTGTCCTGCCCATTGTGGACTATGGCAGCATGGTCTACAATGACATGACTGGAGAGCTTAATATGAAATTGCAGCGTGCATTGAACTATGCAGTTAGGTTCATATATGATGCAAGAAGGGATGATCATATCACACCTTACTATAGGAGACTGCAAAGGCTGAAACTGAAGGACCGGAGACAATACTTCATATTATGTCTTGTATATCACCTAGTTGTCGAGGGCAAGGGCCCGCAGTATCTGAAGGAGAGATTCACCCCTCTTGCGCACATCCACCACAGAAACACACGACAGCACCAATATTTCCTACAAATTCCACTCCACCGCACAGTTATGTACAACTCCTGTTTTACTGTAGTAGCGTCCCGACTGTGGAACAATCTATCACCTGAGTTGATTCTCTCACCAAGCTTCTATTTGTTCAAATCGAGGCTTCTGTCGTCATTAATAAATGATACATTGGCATAAGGTCATTATGATTGGCAGTGTTTGGTGCATTCACGCTCTCATTTCATTGCTCCTATTTCATGCACAGTTCCATTATTACTTCTCTTTTTTTTATTAAAAGTCTGATCACAATGCTTTGTAATGGGACCACCTTCATAGTTTATCTATCACCTATATTTCATCTTCCCTCTATTGTATTTTATTATGAACTTCAATTTTTCATGGTATACTTTCATGATAAGTTTCACTCCACTTGGATTCAAATAACAACTTGCTAATGTGATAATACTTTAGTTGATGTTGATGGCTCAATATGTACAATATTATTTCCTTCAATATTTTGTTATTATTAATACCAATGCATAACTGGAAATAATTATTTATTTCTTAAGTTTAATTTAATTTTATTGTCAATTTTTGTAAATGTTACCATAGGCAAGAGCCTAGTAACAATTGTCAATAAATATCTTATCTTATAATAAAATTCATTCATTCAAGCCATCCGCATTGCTTACTGAGACATTGAAGAAATTTTCAATTGAGCTAGGATCAGCTGAAAGATCCTTATTTAATATGAAGATTGATCAAGCTGATTTTCTGATTACAATGCTCTGTCTACCAAAATTACCGCTGAATATTCGAGCTGAATTTGAAGCTTCCATTCCTAATGATCAGTTGCCTACATTTGATGGATTAATGAGTTTTGTTGCCAATCAAGAAAAATGTCTGGAGGTAACTAACCTCACTAACATTGAGGAGCAGATTATCAATGCCAGTATCCAGTATGTGCAACCTTCTGCTGTGAAATCAGAACCCACTTGTTCTAGTTATGCTATGAAGAGTCAACCTGGCAATGTTCAGAGTCTTACCCGCATCAGTGGTCACAACTGTGTGATACGCAAGGCAAATCATCAACTGTATAAATGTGACCAGTTCAAGCACTAAACAGTTGCTAAGCATCTACTAATTGTGAGGCAGAACAAAAGATGTTTTGTGTGTTTGGGATCGCATCTAAAAGTTAATTGCAATTCGACCATCTGTTGCAAAAATTGTAGATCTATGCATCATCACACACTGCTCTGTGATAATGCTAATAATCCTCATTCATTATTAGCCACTGAGGAATGGAACGCCCGCTCTGATTACAACCGCTCTGCTTCATCGATGTCACCGCCTCATTGATGCCATCGTCAGGTTGTCCAGTATTCTCAAGCTGTCACTGTCAACAGCCAACCAGAACTGCTATGCAAAAGCCGTCGGCCGCTTATGGTTCACTGTCTGCCCCTGCTCCTGGTAATGTGCACTCAACCAATGCTGTAAGTAATTACAATCACGCCTCTTCTATTGTTACACCGCCCTCGGCTGCTGTCTCTTTGGCGATATCTACTAGCTACATTCTGCCTGCTGCGTCACCGCCTGTGGCCGATAATATTGCTGCACCTGTCAGGCCGCCGCCAGTCTCTACCAGCGCTGTTATGACTCCTGTGTCCTCTGCCACCGCTCCAGACGTTTTCAGTGGCTGTGCTCAAGTTAAGGCCATTCATGCCTCTGCCCTGTTAGGCACAGCTATAGTTGCTGTCATTAACCAGTACAATCAACAACATTTCCTGCGTGCCGTTCTAGATTGTGGCTCCATGAGATCCATCATCACCGCAAAAGCTGCCGAGCAACTTGGATTGAAAGTTACACCCGCACAAATTCGGCTCAATGGCATCTCTGAGCAAGGAACCACTGTAAAAAGCACCGCTCACCTGACACTACTGTCTAGACCGCAATTCAAAACTGCCCTTGAAACTGACGCTCTAGTATTGGAACAAATAGCTGGAGATTTGCCCGCATTTCCTATCAACAGTGAACTGAAAAATTCCCTCTCCCATTTGGACCTTGCTGACCCCACTTTTGACCAGCCCGCCAGAATAGATATGTTAATGGAGCTGACATATATCTCAATGTTTTCGTGACATCAGGACGTTGTATTATACCTGGAAATCCTACCGCATTTTCCACCATATTTGGTTATGTGTTAAGTGGAAGACTAAATGTTGAAGATTCACCCGCACCACTCAAAGAAATGCAATTGATATGCACCATGTTAGCACAAGAAGAACCGCTCTCTACTGTCATGAACAAATTCTGGGAAACCGAAGACGTTTGCTCAGATGTAAAAATTTCATCGCCTTCTGATGAACTATGTGAAAGACTGTATAAAGCCACCACCTACCGCAATGATGAAGGAGGATATGTAGTCGCGCTTCCATTCAAACCTGAAGCACCCCCTCTTGTCTCAAACCGCAAACAGGCTTACCGAAGTCATCTTGGTCTGTTGAAGCGTCTGGATAAATCCTCCAAGCTAGAGGAGAAATACTCCAATTTCATGCATGAATATCAAGAACTTGGGCACTTAGCACTTTCCGATTCTGCTGTCAACTATGTAATTCCGCATCATGCCATTTTCAAAAACAATGATCCTAGTCAGAAAATTTCAATTGTCTGCAATTAATTAAACTCTTAAATATGTGTTTTATTTGGTGCAGTTGGAAATGCAAAACTAATTGTTTTGCATATCCGTTTTCTGTTTTGGGACTTGCTTTTTCTTCTGTCATGATCGAGCTCTGTAATATGCTTGAAGTGTTTCCTATTACATAATTCTCAGTTAGCCAAAATGCTTTCAAGTCATTATATTTTCCCTTCTCATATTAGAATTAGTTATGTTAGGATAAATTTATACAGGGCTACCCATGATTTATATAAAAGGAAACCAATGTCTTATCCAACACAAGTTTTGGCCTGACTGTCCAGTACAGTTTAATCACCGAAACACCTCAAGAGCTATTTGAACTATCGTTCGCCGAGGAACCGTTCTTCTTTGAAGGAGTCGTTCTCGAGTCATCGTTCACTCAGTGTGAAAAGCCGATCCCACTTCCTGGTACGTCTCGTGTCGTTTTCCCGCTCCAAGTTACATTCATGTCGATTCTCTACAAGATTAATCCGCTCCAAGTGTTTTATTACTGTGATAACGCTTCAATATCAATCTGAGACTTATTATTGTTGAGTATAATTCATAAAGACAGTATAGAACTAAGCAAGTTGTGCTTCCGCCTCGTGTAGTAAGATTCCCGCCTTTGTATGAAAGACTTTGTTTTACACCGCTTTGTTGTATTGAACTTGATTTATTGGTTTGAGTAATTCATTTGATCAACTTATTGTTGGTCTGGTCCTCCGATTATTAATAAAAGTGTATTCGTTTCAATTTGTGTTCACTCAGTCCAACCTGGCTCCACCAGTAGAAGCTACTAAGTGATTTGTTATTGCGCCCACCTCGGTGGCCGTAACAATATAGAGTCCTGATAGTTCACAATAACTAAAACCATCCCAGAATTTTCGAATGAAAACTATGCAAATAGTGTTGAAACATGAAGATCATTGAAAAAAATAATGAATTTTTTGTGCTCTTAACTTTAAGGGCTCTAGCACAATGAATTATTTCCTGCTCATTAAAGTCAGTTTCTCAATTATCATCAGAGAAGTGGTATCGGACCCATTAATTCTAGGTTATCAATGTTTTCAATAATTGTGAATAAGAGCAAGATATTCAGTGATATTCAGAGTAATTCCTACAAACTATAGTTTCAATCCAGGATCTATAGCATAGCAAGATTCAATTTAAACTATCAGCATTAGTTGAATTAGAAACATTGATATTAGTTATGAGAAATACTGACAGTTTAGAGTGAGTTTTAGAGGAGATATGAGGTATGAACGTTGTCATTGGAGTGATAAAATGTCTTTTCAACAACTAATAAGATGAAGAATACTATGGGGCTTCTTACTTAAAATACTATGGGATCTGAAAAAAGCACTTCCTTATGATCCTCTTTGTGAGACTGAGATGACTGAAAGTGAATGAAATACCTGTACAAGGTTATTTTTGTAAAAAGGTCCATTTTATCACACTACTACTAAATACCGTACTGTAATAGTCTAGCTCTACAGTATGTGGTAAATTATAATGTAGGCGATGATGATCCATTCAATCTAGTGTAAAATAATGTAATAAACTTAATTCAGTCATATCCTATTTGTTATGGATGTTATTAGCTCAATTAAAACAAGAAATCACGTAGTCACCTTGGTTATTTTGATTCAGCTGTAAAATTCGATCTCTTCTCGAGCGGACTGAGGCACAGAAATTGAAATTGAGAAAGAAATAAGAATTATATTAAATTTGTTTTCTAATATACAAAAGATTAATGCAATGATTGGTTATCACAGCACAGCATTTGCTTAAGAATTATCGGTGGTTAATGAATTGTGGATTCTATAAGCTGGAATAAAATACACCAAATTACCTTGGTTCTCGTATCAACTGGACAATCTTCACCTTGGATGTGCTGCTCTGTATACTTTTCATAAACCACGCAGTCATCCAAACCGGCTTCATCATTGTAATAGAACGATTTTCTATCTTTAAACTGTTGAACTTCTTCTGAGAGACAGTCATTCAATGATCTCAGTTCTCCAATTAGTTTCTCCAAATTGCTGTGAGGAAAAAATATCAATGTTTACTCAATCAAATTGATATTGTAATGTAGCTATAAATGAGTAAATCAGATGAATTACAAACGTTAGCAAAACAACAAAAAATCTGGAGTGGTACACTCACACAACTTTCCTTGCTCATTGAACTGTAAGCCTCATTCTCAAACTAGAATAATTTAGGGGAATAACATCATGACAATTATTGGCGGCAACATATTATTTGCAACTACGATCAGACTACTGTATATGTGTATGTATAATTATTGTTTTCCTACAGTTACGTTGAAAAGTGGCCATTGCTGCACTGATTACAGAACGCAAAGAATCACTTTTCCGCTCTAGTGCGGGAAAAATTTTTCTGCACTCCAGATTTGCAACATGGCAACGCAAAATACTTAGTAGGTTATATGGAGCAACAGTGCAGCAAAATCAAAATGAAGTTGGTAACAGTGACTGCTGTGGCTGCTATAGTGAGCAGAGGTGCAACGAAGCACAACGCGCTAATTATTATTCATTATATATTATAACCAAGGACAACGAGGACTTTAGGATTTTAGGATTAAGGTTTTATCAATAATAAAATTACACAGAAAAACATTTGATGCATTTCAGGCAATTTTACCCATAATTACCCACTTTTCATATTCAATGGTAACTGTAGGAAAAACTTAATGTGAAATACGTGCGCAAAGTTCCTCTGCTGCACTCAAGAAACCATTCCGCCCTCGCCTACGGCTCGGGCGTAAACGTTTCTTTCGGTGCAGCAAACTGACACTTTGCGCACTAGTTGCACAAATAACTATTTCAGAGTACTTTTTCCTTCGTGCAAATTGTGAAATTCGATGATTTTTTTAAAAGTCTTCAAAACAGCTGTTCTACAGATCTTGACTATGACTGTGTACTTATTTTTATAAACTGCTCTACCTACCTACCTACCTACCTCATGCACGAGATGGAGGTTACAAAGTCCATTTCTCAAGGATAGGGTGGACCCCCCATTAGTTTCCCAGGAAAAAGACTCATGCCAGTTGATAGATCTGATAAATAACTATAGGGTATAAATTTGAAAAAAATCGTTAGAGCCGTTTTTGAGAAAATCGTGAAAAACACGGTTTTTAGTCATTATCCGCCATTTTTCTCAAGAATATTACAGAGCTCCTGAAATTTTCCCAGAAATGAGACTCATGCCAGTTGATAGGGCTTATAAATAGCTATCCATGGTATAAATTTGAAGAAAATCGTTAGAGCCGTTTTCGAGAAAAACGTGAAAAACATGGTTTTTTAGTCATTATCCGCCATTTTTTCCGCCATCTTGAATTGAATTTTATTGAATTTTTTATTGTCGGATCCTCATGGTATAAGGACCTCAAGTTTAAAATTTCAAGTCAATCGGTTGATTAGGAATGGAGTTATCGTGTTCACAGACATACACACATACACACACACACACACATACACACACACAGACCAACACCCAAAAATCATGTTTTTGGACTCAGGGGGACTTGAAACGTATAGAAAACTTGAAATTAGGGTACCTTAATTTTTTTTGGAAAGCAATACTTTCCTTACCTATGGTAATAGGGCAAGGAAAGTAATAATCACAATTAATAATAATCAGTGGGAGACATTTAACGATTTAAAGACGTTTCTTCACTTTCTAGAATCCTTTCAAAAGAATTCGTTCAAATTCTACTCAAAACGTTTAATTTGATGTGTGTGACATAATGAACGCTCTGTATAGATTAGACTACACTACCATTGTTACAATACAAGAAGCTGGGTTGAATGTTGAACTTAATAAGAACGATAACAGAATACAAGACACAATATTATTCAAGCAGACTTTATAAGATAGATTTCACTCCCCTCACGACACTGTGAATCAACATGTGAATGTGTAATGTATTTGATTTTTTTAGAGCGAATATTAAATTATAATTATACTTTATACTTATTATACTTACCTTTATACAAAGGTTTTTTATGAATTTGGTTGTACAACAAATTAAATTGATATGGCGGTTTTTTAAACTTTTTTTATAAGATGGTGATGATCACCGAGAATGAAAAATTCCAACAAGATTACCTGTTTCCACACCCACAGATTTCTCCCCGACACGAAACCCAAAATGTGCTCAGATGGCTAATTTTCACTTAGCCTACTGCTGATTCTCAGCCAATCGAATACATTCTGGGTGTCGTGTTGGCCAGGAATCGGTGAGTGTGAAAACGGCCATTGTAAAGAATGTTAAATAATGAAGAATTACAAATGAAGTGGAATGTTGAAAACAAATGCTCTCCAAAGTTTTCTAGTCTTCTAGCTAATTCAGCAAAATGTTCATCCTTATAACTTCAGTATGCATCAATTATTTAAATTTAGGGCCGGTTTCCGAGCTCGGGATTTTGGTAAGTTCTAGACTTTCAACAGCTGGAGTCGGAAAATTGGCTTTCCAAAACGGGGTGTAGTCGCAGTAAATAGTTGCAGCAAAATATTTTTTTTCATTTCTATAATTGGAAACGTTTTTCCTTGACAAAATGAAACATTCTTAAATATTTCAAAATAGCTGAAACTATACACTATTTTCCCTTTATTTTATTTTGTGTTCAATTTTCTAGTTTTTCGAAATTTAATTTAAACGTGACTTTGACTATGACAACGACTAAAGCCAATTTTCTGACTCCAGTTGTTTAAAGTCTAGAACTTGGCTAAATCCCGAGCTCGGAAACGAGCCCTTTAGATATCATAAATAGAATATCAGAGCTGATAATTGTAGTCTCACCACTTTTCCATGGTTAAAGTTGAGATCTTAGATTGAGCGGAGTTTAGTTGATGTATGAGCGTGTAGGTCATTTTTCGTTGCGCTTCAAGACTCTTCTGTGTTTCAGCTTGCTGGTCGACGACTTCTTTGCTTGCTTTGTTCAACTGGAAATCGCATACCAGTTTCTGGAGCCGAATCACCTACATATAACACAATACAAAACGGATAATAAAATTCAAGAAAAATACAAAGACTGTTGGAATTTCTAATCTTGAAAATTCTAGTTGATATTTTGAAATAATCTATTAGCTATAAGAAGAAAGTCTTACATTGAAAACACTTCAATGGTATTAGTACAGGCGCTAGCTTACATTGAGGATACATGAGAGAGGCAGAGAGTTTGACTTCAGATTATTGTTAGGTGGTCTTTAAGGTCACGCCACACCAAGCTCGCTACCGCGGCGGTAGCGAAGTTTTAAAAATCGCTAGCCATGTATTCAGGTTGATCGCGCCACACCGAGCTCGCTACCGCGGCGGTAGTACGGCGCACTACCACCTACGACCGCCTGCTAGGCGATTCAACAAAACTTCGCTGAGAGGTAGTACGGCGGACAAAGCGAGCTCAGTGTGGCGCACTCAACCTGAATACATGGCAGGCGATTCGAAGAGGTAGCGCATGCGCACAGAGTGATGACTCATTCGGCGTTCCTCCTTGCAGCACAACGCAACTAGTACGTCTCACTCCCACACTGTAGATGGACTCCCTCCCCCCACTACTAGACTCACTACTCGGAGACTACCGCTAGCGGACGTTTTTCGGTGTGGCGTGCTCAGCCGAGAAAACTACCACCAGCGGTACTACCTCGGCGGTACTGGCGAGCTTGGTGTGGCGAGTCCTTTAGTGTATAAAATAAAACTCGATGTCGTCACTTCCCTGGGTGGTCGACAGATTGAGGGGAGGGGGGTAAGTTATAAAGAACGCGCACTCATAAAATCGCCTGTCCTGCAGTTTATATTCATAGTACAGCTTCGACTGTTTTTCAAATATTATCTACATATAACTGGCTTTCAATATGGTTTCATTTGGTATCAATTCTCAAATATTCAAGTCGTTAGCTGACTTAAGAGTGAAAGGCTCTCAATAAATGTTGTAGGCAGTTTCTTCGTGAATCCAATGATGTATATAGTTTAGGGGTTACGATCATAGATGAGCAGATGAGGCGGTGGGAGGGGGATAAGTAGCACTGTTATGCTGCGGCGCGGTCCACCCCTATGATTAATGCGCTTAGCGGCCTGCCTATCGCTCCTACTAGTCTATGCATTCAAATTATGTATTTAAGGAACGCTATCTTATGTATTTTTGGTCACTGAACACGATTTTTCAAGTCTCTATTTGTTACCGCCGTTTTGTATCATTTTGTGAGCGATCTTTTAAGAGCTTCCTGTGTAAACCCATCTGGCCATGCTGCCTATGTATGAACTGGGTGTTGGTGAGTTGGTGATGAGTTGTGAACTATGAAGTACAGACAATTTGACTATTTTTGAGTGAAAGTGTGAAACACTCATAATATTAAGATCTTTTGTTTCATTGATCTTCTTGTGTAATACAGTCCATTTTGTAACAGTCAAATGTTTGTGTCATGTGTCATTTTATTCTACACCAATCATCCATAAGCTTGGTTACTCTGACCGGATTTGTGAATTCGTGAACTTATGTGCAATAAACTTCATCTTGTGTGATTGGTGAATTCATGAACTTGTGTAATAAACTTTGTCTTGTGTGATTTGTGAATTCGTGAACTTGGTAAGCTTCATGACTACCGGTATTTACTGTAACATTATAACATTATCAATCTTGTTATAAAACATTATAACAATATCAACTATTGATATCAACAATATCAATCGTGTGTGACAACAATATCAATCATGTGTGACAATAATATCATTCTTGTGTGGCTGTGTCAACTGTATGTTGAATAGTGACTATATTATCTTCAAATACGTTAACTCATTATCGTATATTCGTTTTTGATTTCGTGTTTTCATTATTTTGTCATTGTGTTTTATTTCGTATTGTGTTTCATGTTTGTGTCTTTGCGTTCGTGCGTGTATCTTCTTTCGTTCGTGGTACGTGTCGGTCACTCAGTCGGCACTCGCGTAATCTGGTCGCCCGCCGAGCATCATTCAGTCGGCACTTGGCAGTCCTTGTGAGACGATGGGTCGCAGAGCATCCTTGTCCTTGAGTCATCGCTTAGCCAACACAGTGTCGGCACTCTGTTCCTGCAGACAGAGCTGCTCCTTGCAACAGAACACAATTTGCAACAGCAACGCAGCTTCAACCTTGCAACGCTGTTCCTACAGACAGAGCTGCTCCTTTCAACAGAACACAATTTGCAACAGCAACGCAGCTTCAACTTTGCAACGCAACTAGTATTTTCTTCTGTTGTATTTGCTAAATACGTCTTAATCTTTCATCATCATGGCTGAAACAAAACAATTGATAAAGGAACGTGGCCTTGTGAAGGCAAAACTAACATGATTTAAGTCAGCAATTTCTAAAGGTACCATTGTCATTACTGAATTGAAAATCAGATTGTCAAAGCTGAATGAATATTGGCAAGAATTTGATAGAATACAGAAACAAATTGAGTTAGCAGAAATGTCAGATGATGAAAGTGAAAGAGAAAATTTCGAAAAAGAATTTTTTGACTTGAGTGCTCAGGCTGAAAATTTAATTTCAAAACATGAAGTAACAAAAATAAACATCAAACCTGAAATCAACGATATTCCATTCAAACTCCCTGAGATAAAACTTCCAATATTCAGTGGAAATCATGATGAGTGGCCATCATTTCATGATACCTTTGTTGCCCTAATTCATTCAAGAAAATTGTTAGAGACTCACAAATTTCACTATTTAAAGGGAGCATTGAAGGGTGAAGCTGCTGAGATTCTACAGTCATTGGAGAGCTCAGCTGAAAACTACCAAGTAGCATGGGAACTACTTACTGATCGATTTGGAAATAAACGTGTTCTCATCAACAAGCATATAAATGCACTCTTCAATCTGAACAAATGTGACAAGGCTTCTTCAACATCTCTACGACATCTCCTAGATGATTCATTGAAGCACATTTGAGCATTAACAGGTCTTGGTGAACCCACAGAGCACTGGGACACTCTGATAGTTCATATTATCACAAGAAAATTGGATGCTGCAATGCTCTGTGAATGGGAAAATTCTCTAGGAACTTCAGAATTACCTACCATGAAGCAACTTGAAGACTTCTTGAAGCATAAATGCCAGGTGCTTGAGTCCATTGAAACAAGCAAATCCTCCTCAAGTGTTCAAGGATCATCATCTAGTCGACCTCACCAAGGTGTTCACAAAAAGAGGCCTACTTCAAACAACTTCCATGCTGCAGTGAAACCAAATTGTCAACTATGTGCTGAACCTTACCATCAACTATTCCATTGTAAGAAGTTCAAATCATTATCTGTGTCTGAACGTGAAAGGGAGGTCAAAAAACTTCACATGTGTTTCAACTGCCTCCAGGATGGTCATGCAGCTGCAGACTGTAAGTCAGGCCGATGTAAACTATGCAGTGGAAGACACAACACACTACTGCATAGGCCCAACAAATCTTCTGATCAGTCTACCCAAAGGGAAAAATCTCCACCTCCTATACAACACACAATTGCATCAACATCTAATGTAAAGCAGCCATCAAATACACATATCATGCTCTCAACAGCAATCATCACAGTAAAGGACAGTCATGGGACTCCTCACCTATGCAGAGCCTTGCTTGACAGTGGATCTCAATCAAACTTCATAACTGAAAGGACAGCACAATTCCTGAAACTTCCAAGAAATAAATCAGCTATTGAAGTTAGTGGTATTGGACAATCTTCCACAAAGACATGTCACACAGTTGACTGCAACATTCAATCCAGAATGACTTCATTTTCGGCATCCATTGAATGTATTGTCTTGTTGGAAAAAATCACTCAGAAGCTACCCATAATTGAAATACCAATTTCAAGGCTGAACATTCCTAAAAACATACAGTTGGCAGATCCTAAATGTCAAACACCTAGTGACATTGATATTCTTCTTGGTGCAGAACTATTCTATGACATAATTTGTGACAGAAAAATTATGGTCAATGAGACATCTCCAACTCTCCAAAATTCAACATTTGGCTGGTTAGTTTCTGGCAAAGTGAACATCAACATTGAAACTTCATACCTATCAACAGTGTGCAACTTAACAACAATTGAAGAACTTAACAACACAATGAACACTTTTTGGAAAATTGAAGAATTAGAGGGTAACAGGCTCTTTAGTGGAAATGACAAATATTGTGAAGAATACTACACAAAGACAACACAACGAGATCAAGATGGCAGATACTCTGTAAAAATTCCATTGAAGGAAGAGTTGAGTGAACTAGGTCAATCCTATGACACAGCACTCAAGAGATCCATCTACTTAGAAAAACGGTTAGAAAAGAATAAACATCTCAAAACAGAACACATCAAATTCATGAGAGAATGTGAGAACATGCAACACATGAAACAGATAACTAAAGAAGAAGCTAATTCATCCACAAATTACTTCATTCCTCACCATGCAGTCATCAAGGAAACCTCTACAACAACCAAACTTCGAGTTAGTTGTATTTGATGCTTCATGTAAAACTTCTACTGGAACTTCATTGAATGACATTTCAATTGTAGGACCAACTGTACAATTTTCATTGATAAATATCATCCTAATATTCAGAACTCACAAGATTGCTACAACAGCTGACATTGAGAAAATGTATAGACAAATACTGATCAATCCCGTTCAAACCAATCTCCAACTGATTCTGTGGCGTGAAAATTCAAAGGAGTGTATCAAAATATACAAATTATCAACTGTCACATATGGAACAGCTAGTGCACCATATCTTGCAACACGAACATTGAACCAATTGACCTATGATGAGAGTGACAATTTTCCAAAGGCTTCACAAGTTATGCTTCATGATTTTTATGTAGACGATGCTATAACAGGTGGTGAATCAGTTGAAAAAGTTCAAAAAACTGTAAATGACTTAAGGAAATTAGCCAAAAGTGGTGGTTTCCATTTGAGGAAATGGTGTAGTAACAACCCAGAAGTTTTGAAGAATGTTCCTGATGAAGATATTGAACAAAAAACTTTCAACTTGGACCAAGATCAGAATATCAAAACATTAGGTATCATTTGGAATCCCAAAACAGATGTCTTTCAATTCACATTTAAAAACAAACAATTCAATCACAAGTTAACAAAGAGATCTGTCTTGTCAGCTATTGGTCAAATATTTGATCCTTTGGGAATCATTGGCCCTGTGGTTTTGTTAGAAAAATTATTAATGCAGAAATTGTGGACATGTAAGATTGGCTGGGATGATCCCCTGCCTGAAGAGATTTCAAATCAATGGATGTTATTCAGACAAACAATACCAATTCTCACTCAATTGCAAATACCCAGGTGTATCACAAACAAAATCATTGCAAATCAATATGAGATTCATGGATTTTCTGATGCGTCTGAAGTGGCATATGGTGGATGTGTATATTTAAGATGCATTGGTTCTTCACAAAACATATGTTGTCTTGTTACTTATGAGTCTCGAGTAGTGCCAATAGAAAAGGTATCTCTTCCAATACTAGAATTGTGTGGAACTCTCCTATTGGCAGAATTGACAAAGACTGTTGTTGATGCACTGCATCTTCCAATACAAAACATATATCTGTATACTGACTCAATGATTGTTCTGGCATGGATTAAGGCCCCATCATCACATTGGGCTACATTTGTTTCTAATCGAGTAGCAAAAATCCAGGATCTGAGCAACATACAATCATGGAATCATATTCAGGGAACTTCTAACCCAGCAGATTTCTTGTCTCGAGGTCTTGAGCGTGAAAAATTCCAAACCTCAATTGCTCAAGAGGGTATAAAGTGGCACTTTCAGCCTCCAAGTGCACCAAACTTTGGCGGTTTATGGGAATCTTCAGTGAAACTAGTGAAAACTCACCTGATAAGAGTTATTAGTCAATCATGCTTAACAATAATAGAGTTCATCACTCTAATTACTCAAATAGAGGCCTGTGTGAATTCCCGGCCTATTACTCCAATGTCTGAAGAGCCATCAGACCTTGTTGCTCTGACTCCAGCACACTTTCTGATTGGCAGTGTTCTTACCGACCTTCCAGAACCCAATCTTCTAGATGTATAACAAAATCGGCTCAATCAGTGGCAACATGTGCAGCAAATGAAACAGCACTTCTGGGCACGCTGGTCAAAGGACTACCTTTCCAACCTGCAGCAGCACTACAAGTGGCAGTCCAACTCCTCTGCTATTTAACCAGGCAGTATGGTGGTTGTCAAGGAAGGCAACCTACCACCCTTCAAATGGCCACTTGCAAGAGTGACTGCAATTCATCCTGGACGTGACAATTATGTTAGAGTAGCTACAGTAAAAACCACCAATGGAGAATTCAAAAGACCAGTAAACAAATTGTGTTTATTACCATTTCCTAACAATTGATTCAATTTTTTATTGCTTATTCTTTCTTTGTATATTTTTCAAATTAATTTTTTTTCTATTTAGAAGGTATACCTTCAAGGTGGGGGGTATGTTACCACCAGTTTGTATCATTTTGTGAGCGCTCTGTTAAGAGCTTCCTGTGTAAACCCATCTGGCCATGCTGCCTATGCATGAACTGGGTTTTGGTGAGTTGGTGATGAGTTGTGAACTATGAAGTACAGACAATTTGACTATTTTTGAGTGAAAGTGCGAAACACTCATAATATTAAGATCTTTTGTTTCATTGATCTTCTTGTGTAATACAGTCCATTTTGTAACAGTGAAATGTTTGTGTCATGTGTCATTTTATTCTACACCAATCATCCACTATTATTGATAATTCTCATCATATTCTACAAATTATGGTGAAAATTACAAACTTTATCTCATTCAATTTTTTCATGATTCAATCATAGTGAGTTTCATCAGCAAAAGGTATCAATAAAGGCATAAAGCCTGAAAGATTCATGGTTATAATATTATACAATGTCATGGAATAAAATGTTGATCAGCAATCAATTGAATTGATAATACATTTTCTTATATTGAATAAAAATTAACCACTTACTAATAGTGAGAATTGGAATATACCTAATTATATCAATAGTTCGAAAAATAAATAGTGATGAATCTGTTTTTCACCCATATATTTCTATATATCAACATGAGTTTACTATGCATACCTCTAGTTTCTGATTGTGGTTAGATGACTCCAATTGCTGATTCCTATTGGACAGTAAAGCGAGTTCTTTTGTTGTTCTACTCAGTTCTTGCTGTAGAGTTTCCGCCTGGAAAAATATGTCAATTTATTAAGAATAATTACGGTAAATTATTGTTCATTGGAAACAGTCAACAGCACAAAAAAGTTGTATTCAAACTGTAACTATAGAAAATCAAATTGAAGTAAATAATTGAGTGAAATATCCTCGAATATTTCATTCATTTATTCATAGACAATAGATACAATGCAGGTAAAAACAACAGGCATGCGCCCAAAACTGCTTTAAACCTTAATTTGGAATACACAGTCTAGAGGTTATGTAAATGATAACTTAATTCACACACTATTTTGAGTCCAAAAAATGAATGTACTACAAGTATAATTTTGAATTCATCTAATTAATTAATTCCAAAATACAAATCCAAACAAAAATCTTCTTCACAATTACAAAAAATATTAAAAATTTTACTTAAATCCACAAATTAAACTTTTGTTAAAATTCTAAGGGGCGATTGCTGAGATCGGGTCTGGCTAACCCCAGCGCAACGTTGGTCTAGCGCAACTTTGGTCTCGGCTAAAAAATTGGTTTGCTGAGATCGAGTTCAGCCGTCGGTCATCTCTTGGTCGAGAGCAACTTTGATCCCCAGGTTTAGCCAGACCGACGCTCAAGTTTAGCCAGACCGAGGCGCAACTGGAGGAATCCATGGGGAATTATTGTCGCAATGTTGGCAACAGCCATCTCGAATGCTACTTTGGCTCTCACACGCTGTCTTTGCGTATTGCTTTTGCACTCTCTCACACTCACTCACTCTCCCATCATTCGTTTCTTTTTTTTTCTTCTTCCCCTCCCACGCTCTCTCACTCACTCTCTCTATCTCTCTCCCTCTAAGAGGTTTTCCTTTAGGATTTATCCGATGGAATTTGAAATATTGTATCTAATTGTATAAATAAATAAAGTTTTAAATTCTCTTTTAAACTGTATTTTGATTAAGAGTTTTATTTACTTATGTAATCTTATTACATGATATGTAATCTATTTTTTCTGTTCTTCTGTAAATTTGTCTTCTTTTGTAAAGGGTTGTGTGGCAGAGAGGACCAGGAGTCCTAATTCCGCCCTAATAAAGGCATATAATCAATCAATCACTCTCTCTCTCTCTCTCAGGCATAATATGCCTTTATTAGGGCATATTGAAGAAGAAAAAAATCAATCAATCTCATTCTCTCCCTCTCCTTCCCCCACTTACTCCCATTCTCTCTCTTTCCCCCACTTACTCCCATTCTCTCTCTATTTCAGTCTCGATCCTCTCTTGACCGTCGTTATAATGATCATCTGTGATTTGATAATCTTCTAAACTCTTTCGAATGTTGTTACAGTGAACACATGAACAACTCCTCACCTTTTTGGTGTTCATTTGGAATTAATTTTCATTTATTTCGAAAATGTAGTTTTTTTCTAGCGTATTGTCCAGCAAGGAATTTAATTTAATATTTTTCCATTACTAAACAAATAATAGCTATCGCCGCAAAACTATGTATAATGCGACATGATGCTGCAGTACTCACATAAATCGCCAGTATCTATGTGGACTACCATCAGCAAAAAATCTGAGAGCAATCAGCACTTCTCTTCAGTTTTAAATTCTGATACCGTACTCGCCGACTTGATGTATTGGTTCGTAATAATCCAAATATTCAAGATAATCCATTATTCACTTCATCCACTCACAAAATCAATTCCACAGAAAGGATCACGCAAACAAAGGGTCGCTCATCACCATCTGGACTCAACTTAATAGTTCATTTATGCAATGCACACTATTTCTGCATCTCGTGATGATGAAAGCAAACGCAACTGCCTCCAATTAGCAACAATCAACCCCACATAGATATCATCTCACACTTTCGTACAATTACAACGTATTTAATACAGTTCTCCTTCATTACTGATGTAGGTGCAGTTCCATATAATGTTCAAATCAATTATACGGGTAGATAGCATCGATACTATCGTAGCCTAGATTCGTAGGAGGTACCACTGATAGAAATTGAGTCAAAAGAATTGGCTTCCAATTTAATATATTTTCAGACATTGTTTAAACAAAAAAAATATATAATATGAGTGTTGAGAGAATATCAGAATGATAATAAAATTATGGGCTACTCAGTGAATGGGCTAGTGCGTACTGCCAGAGACAAATAAATAGGTAACTTTCAAACAGTATCTTTACTCTATAGAACTGCGTATAGCGAATACTCCAGAAAGATCTTTTTGAAGTAAGTCAGTTTTGTTTTTACCATCTTTAAAAATTGAAAGTTCAATTTAACATGTATTGATAATTGTTCATTCAGTTTCATGCATTAATATGAAAAGATCATGTAGGCCCAATGTAAAACAGTTCATGTGATTGAAACGTAGTCCTTTTTTTAGTATGGTACCCACAAAATGTCCTAGTTATGTTATGAATAAAGAGTAGTTTCCACCGGGGAAAGGAGGATATAAAAATCTCCAGTAATATCTGGGAACATGGATATATCCCCCCCCCACAGTAAATATATTTTTTGCACTTTAGTAAAAGTCATGAAAATCATAGGTTTGTAGACTATAGCTTTGAAACTATTTTTTGAAACAATTGAATGACTAATGAAATTATATTTCCATTCTATTTGTTATATGAACTGAAATAACATAGGCCTATGATCAGCCCACTGAACATAAAGAAACTTCATTATTAAGATGTAGTTTTTCAAGTGGAAATTGCTTGAAATCACACCAAATTGAGGATATTTTTCTTAAATTTAAGAAAATCCGGGGTAGGCCCCCCGGATCCCTCTTTCGTGCGAGGTAAAGAATTTCCTTGTTGTTTGAAGGTGTTTTCATTTTCACTTTCTTATGTTATAATATTTTAAACATTAGTGGAAAAATATTTTAAATATGACTTATGGGAGTAATGAAATTATTCAGAATTCAAAGATGAACCCCAATTTGACATTGGTTTTTAATAAAATCAAAAGAATAGCGAGTTAATAGCTTAATCCCGAACTTAAACCTGCCTCCTAGCAGGTCTAAGTTGGAGTCTAAAATCATCGTTTTTGCTCCTGAGATTATCTCATTTTAGCCTGATCCCGATCTCAGCAATCCACCGAGATTATCTTTTAAACTCGAGTTGATCTATGCTTGAACTCAGCAATCCACCGAGATTAATTTTTAGCCTAGACTGGATCTCAGCAAACCGATTTTTAGACCGCCGGTTTTTCCCTGCGATAATTGCCGGTCGGCTAACTTTTGCGCTCGAGCGTGGTTAATCCCGATCTCAGCAAACCGATTTTTGATCTGCGGCGCAAAAACCGGTTTTTAGCCGAGCGCAAGAGATAATCCCGATCTCAGCAATCGCCCCTAAACGTCAAAACATTACATTTCCAACAATGACTTGTATTTAAATACTACAAAGAATGAGAATAGGAACAGCTGGTTTTCATTGGAGTGATACATCATTTTGTCCTTGAACTAATCTTATATTTTTGATCAACAAAATTACATATTTCATAAGTAAGATCAACGATAGTTAGAAAGCTAAATGATTTCATAATAAAACTGTGAATTTCAGTAAGTAAAAACAAGTGAAACAGTAAGTAAGTTTTTTCAACAGCCATTAAAAACAGTATGTTTTTTCAACAGCCATTTCCTTAAAAAGTTTAGGGATACCGTACTTACTGCATTAGATAAATCCGTAAGTTGCGTGTTTTTATCTTCAACAACTTCATGCAGCTGTAAAAACCAGAACAATTAGTAATAGTGTAACACACGAAATAATAAATTACTTCATTAAAATTAATTTACGAGTAAATTTTGAAAAAAACTCTTCATGTACGTTAATTAGCTGTTAAATTGAATGAAAAAATGTACCTACTTACAAATTTATAAATTAAAACTTTTTCAATAATGATTATTATTTAGCTTAGCACGTCAATTCAGAGTCTGCAGCTTTGCACGGTCGACTGTAAGCTACACGAAATATAAATTTGACTTTCAGTGTTAAAAACGCATTATTAAGTTACCCAATCAATGGTAGACTTCAGGTGAAGTTCTTGTTTTTTAAAAACGAGTCGATTTTGTATTCTCTTAATTTCAAGTTGAATATTATTAGAATCCTGGTTTTAATAATTGAGCCTGGTTTGAAAAGGTTTAGGCAATATTTACGTTTAACACCGCACACCGACATTGGATGTTTGATTGTCTCTATCATTGCTCTCCACATTATACATTCATTACTTTTTACAAAATCAATCAGAATTTCATCATCTTCAGTGCTCCAATTCATATTTGCACTCATCTTAAATCATATTTAAATTCTCAGCGCTAACACTATATAAACGTTCCGAGGATGTTTGTCACCGCTTGACTAAAAAATGAAGGCACCGCTATTTTACGTTAAGGTCATCACTAGCATTCCCTAGAAAACTAACACCACATGGATTGTAATGATATAGTCAACTTTTTAGAGACGATACCCATCGCTACATTGAGGCACCGATTTCTTAGAAACCAAAGCTTCACAGGTAATAACAAACCTCTTTGTTGTAACAATTGATTGCCATGATTTCTTTTTCTTTCTGATCCAACTGATACTGCCGTTCTGTGATCAAATGCTTCAAAAGAGCTATTTCCTCTTCATGTTCACTCCTCGCGAATATCTGTGGAAATAGAAAGGAAGAAGTTAGAATATATTAACAAAAATACATTTTTCTCTAATGAATAATCTCACTAAAAGATAAATTTTTGTAAGTTTGTGAGGATAGCCTACCTTTTATTGAAATAGATTTGGACAATTGAATGCTCTTGAACACTTTTCAAGAATTGATAAAAAAGAGCCATTAGAAATCAAGAATGAGAACCAGGAACAAAATATGCGCATAAGACAACTACTAATAAACTATTATTTGTTTTAATGAAAAAAAAATCATATACAAATGCCTCAATCATAAATATTGAAGTAATGCTTTGAGTATGAATATTGAAGTGAATTACGGTAGTTTAAAAGAAACAAAAACAAACAATTCTCATAAATATGAGATTTTTGTCAGTGTATTTATTTTACCTGTTGAAATTTACTTTGTTTCAATTTTTTCAAATCTTCAATTGCATTTTGTAAGTCACAGCGAACTCGAACTAGCTCGGTTTCAAGATTGTTCCTTGCTCGTAAATGCTGCAAAACATAAGAAAAGATTAGGTGTGTGAATATGAAACAGTATGAGCAAACACGGGGAAGTGAAAGAAATTAATGTAATTTATTTTCCCAACAGGTTGAGCTCTAGACGCTGTAAAGAGCAGACGTTTATTTCTACTGAAACCTAATTATGAAAGATTTGTTTAAATAAATTAAACTGACGGATTAATAACGCTTACAAAATAATAAGACCGTGTTAAAATATTTATAAATCCTTAAATATATTTATAAGTATTTTTATATAATTAATATAAAGCTATTATAAAAGTAATTAAGATATAATTAATATTATAAAGATGAATATAATTTATCTTTTTATAAGTATCTTTATATAATTAATCTTTATAAGACCGTGTTTAAATCTTTATAAATCCTTATAAATCTGCTATCTTTGATACAAAGTGTTTCAAAAAGAACTTTACAATAGCTTTATTGATAATTCATTTTTTTAAATATCCAAAAAATAAATTGAGCTGTTTCCACTGTTGGCTTAGAATGAAACAATTCAAGGAAGTTTCCCTTTAGAATAGTATGATTGTGCGTAATTGCGCCATAACAAGTGCTAGCTATAGTCGAGTTGAAAATGCCTTGCCTCACTGTTTTCAAGCGTGCGTGGATGCCAGTTAGATAATGTGTTGTGATGAACCATCTTGCATTGAGGAAAAATTTCGTTGTTAGTCATTCTCATCGATATTTGGAATCGAAAACTGTTCAGATAAACTAACCCTGTGATTTGCTATTTTTTATAAGGATGTGCTCTTGTAGCACTCTCGGTTCCAGTCGAGGCAGCTATTTTTAACTTAACTAGATCCAGTGCTTGTTATAGCAGTACGATTTCGTACTATCAAAATATTCTATAGAAAAACATACGGTAGGTGTTTTCCTTTGTAATAACAAAAAACCTTTATCACTCTGTATATTTTTTTAATAATTTTTCAAAACCATCCAAGTTGTGAAGTACCTACTTTTTGAAACACTCTGTATATTATTTACAGCTAAAATCAAACTTATAGATTTCCATGCGCTATGTATTAAGGAATTTTTACTCCACAATCAATCAGAATTGAAGGGTGAATAAAATTATGTAAGTCACAGAGCATACCTCTTTTATCTTGTTTTCTTTATCACGCTTCAAACAACTCATTTCTAGATGCAGTCTCTTGATTTCCTCAGTCCTTTTACATGATTCTTCCTCAGAGTCAGCCTGTTCAGTCAAAGTCTGGAAAATGGAAGGTTCTCATAATTTAATCAAATATATACTCTACTACTCTCATCAGAGCTATTACTATTTCTAGAATTCAGATAAGGACCGATATGCATACAGAAGTAAATCATCCTAAGAGCTATAATTTTAGACCTATAATACAGCACATGCTGTACAAACAAAATACACGTCGTTACCACTAGGTTGTTGCTCATATCTAATATGAGAGAAAATCAGTTTGAAGAAAGTATAGTGACATTTATACAACTTACCTTTGTTAGAACATTTTTAAGATTTGTGATTTCTTCTTCATAGTTTTCAACGCTTTGTTCGAGTTCTTTCACCTTTTGCTTTTGCTGACATGCTTTTGTATTGGCGAGTGACAACGAATCTTGTAGATTGCTAATTATATTTTCTTTTTCTGATATCTGAAACAATTTGAATATTTGATTTTGAATTTGTATTAGCTTTCTTCTAAAAACAACGAAACAAAATAAGTGATTGTACAAAATTGAAATAATCATAGCTATTATAAAATATTCAACCATTCAAATGAAAAATTCATTCTAAACAACGAAGAATTTCAAAGAACGTACAGGCCTATTACATGGATATTTTTTGTGAAATATGCTTCCTTAAGCTTATTTAATGAGAGAACACCAGCTCACTTATATAGGCAGTAAAACCTATCAAGTTTCTCAATAAGCACTCATTTTTTTATTCACATTTTCATGCATCAGAGCAGGCCAATTATAATAATTATGCAATTTCAAAGGAAAAAATAATTTAGATTAGAGTTTACAGCATCTGTATTATCAACGTACTTTTTATTCTATCTCATATGTATCTTTTACAAATATCATTAGTATCTGGTAATAAGATAATCAAAACAAGATAAATATTATTCTCCAAGGAAGAACGCGAATACAATGATGATTAAAAATACATTATTATGCTGATAAAGATAGGCTATTGATTTCTACCTGACATCTTATGGTCCCTAGTAAGGAATAGGCGGTTTTCAATCTTTTATTAGTTTCACAATAATGAATTCTCTCATTTTCAAGAAATTTCTTAGAATAATCCACATCACATCTTAAGCCATTTAGAATGGATGTTAATTTCTCCACTTCAGTTTGGCCTTGTTTGATTTTATGAGTCCAAGAAGAATCCTAAAAATAAGCACTAAAATGCATCAGTCTTTATTCAATACTATATTATAATTTGAACAATTACAAATCATAATGTTTTTAATGGAAATTAATCATAATGACTAGTAATTTATGAGAAAATACGACAAAATATTAAGAAAAACAAAATTCTATTTTAAATAAAATAGTCTCAATTTACTCAAGTAAGGATTTGATGTAAAAGTTTCGAGTGAATGAAAAAAATCAAGAAATGGTATTAGGATTCTTCACTTTTACTTTTATTACTATCTGATTACTTTCCCAGTTCATTCCTTAGAATACAGAATAAAATATTTTAATATTAATTAAAACAGGAAACACACGGCATAGATAGATTAAAAACACTTTTCGATATTTTCGATAGATGTGCCATCTTCGTCAACCATGTAGGGAGTGAAAGGACACTATAATAGAATACACTATAATAGAAGATTATAGTGTATTCATCAGAAAATACAATTTCTAGAATAATTATTGTGGAAATGTTCCAAAAACAATAAATTAAGTAATAATTAAAAGCCAGATGTGAATGAAGGTTCGAGAAATGTATTTTAAATTTCCCTACTAACTATATTTTCGTTGTTGTAAGATCACTACGATGCTGTTGAGTTGCTTGAAAGAGCTACAGTCCTGTGAGTAGGCCTAAGTAAATCGTTACTCACATATAAATACCGGTAATTGACTGCATTTTGTTTTGAAAGTGAAAAAAGTTTCTTATGTTTACATTGCAGTTTGGAATGTTATTTGAAATAGTCAATAATGAGAAATAAATTATTTCTAGGACAAACTCAAATTAGCCTAAGGTACTGTACTTGTGTTTTCTTTAGCCACATACTTTTTAAAATAATACTGTATCTTCTTCAAAAGCGACTGCAACATTAAAATTCCCAAATTATTTGTATTCAATAATATATTTCAAATAAAATACTGACAACTTATAAAGAATGCTAGCAAATTGTGGGAAAAATTTTTAAAAAGAACTTTCAAATATATAACAAGATACAGGATATAACGAAGTTGTCACTGTGATTTCAATTATTTTAAAGCTACTTTAACATCACAGTTATCTAATTGATCTTGTTTACAAATAGGTAGTTTTCTTTAAGAAATTTGTAAATTTTTTGTAGAAAACAAGTTGAATGCTGAAATCTCAGTTGACAACCCTGGTATAAACGTGACTTAATAATACTGTACCCGTCATCTAAAACAATAATAATTGACCGAACGAAGATTCAAGTCGACGTTTTGGCATTTCTCTTGTAATTTTTGAATGTTTATATGTTTTTATGTTGCGCATTTACGGCGAAACGCGGTAATAGATTTTCATGAAATTTGACAGGTATGTTCCTTTTTTAATTGCGCGTCGAAGTATATACAAGGTTTTTGGAAATTTTGCATTTCAAGGATAATACAAAAAGAAAAAAGAAACCTCCTTCATACGCCAATATTGGAATCAAAATCTATATATATAAAAGCGAAATGGCACTCACTCACTGACTGACTGACTCACTCACTCACTCACTCGCAGAACTAAAAATCTACCGGACCAAAAACGTTCAAATTTGGTAGGTATGTTCAGTTGGCCCTTTAGAGCCAACCTATAGGAGTTCGGCTCGAGCCGTGGTGATAGACGGACTGTTTTCGTAGCTGCTCTCTGCTCAGATAAGATAGGCCTGACTGCTTTTGATTTTACTTGTAGAGATTTATGTTGTTCATCGTTTCGTAGCATTTCATAACCTATAACATCTATTTTAAAACTCATTAACAGTAATATTATAACTATATATTTTAAATCTTATAAATTAGACTATTATTTTTAACTATACTTTTTCTTTTCAATTATTTCCATAACATACTATAAGTGGTTTAACTTTTATTTTTCCATTCATAAATAGGTCACAACTCTTCAATTACTTTTCAACTCTTGAAATTTAAAATTATTTCTAGCATAAATTTATCAATCTTGCAACCTGAGCTCCAGATAATTTCATCACTCGAACTTACCACAATTTTGCAATTATAAATATATTCTCAAAAACTGACCTAAATTGACAACTAAATAATAAAGTATCTTAAATAACATACTAATAAATTAAATAACATACATTGAGAGTAGCTTAACTGTTATTCTTCTATTACATAAATAGGCTGCAACTCCTCTATTAGGTACTTCTTAACTTGTGAAATCTTAAAATTATTTATAGAATAAATTTATCAATTTGCAATCCCAACCTGAAATACCGGTAGCTTTATCATTCAAACTTACCACAATTTTTCTCTTATTAATGTCGTTTTAAACCTTAGTCCTACCATAAATTTATAACTGTATAGTAAACTACGTTATAAACTCTCTTGTCTCTTAGACCTATCCTTTTTTGTTTCCTTAAAAATCATTTCCACATTCCTTTATCCTTCCGAGAGATTGTGGAGGGGGCTGATCCTTGATTATAGATAGTGTTAGTGAACAGCACGAGCTGAAATAGATCTGCAAAATCGGCAGGCTGCTCTGTAAAGTTTTGTAAACATTGCTTCCGTTTATAGTCGCTCTTGGCCCGGATCCGGACGGGGTACGAGCGATTTTACGACAGACTATTTCATTACACTAAAGTTTCACCTGTATTTTCTCAAGGTTTTCAAGGATTCCATTACAAGAGCTTTTTCTTTATTTTTGACTCTTCATTGCATATTTGCAGATATACTTAGCTGCTCCTAATTTTTCAGCATATCCCTTACCTAATTTCCTTTCCCTTCCTAAATCATATCTTACGAGAGGTACTTTCAGTTTAATAATTGTCAAAAAATAGTCCTTAAATAGAAATTTCAAGAGTAATAAATACAACATTGTCACTACATTTTCAAGCAGTACTTTAAACGCAGAATACAGAATGTTCCAGTAACTGTGAATAACCACATTTCTCCTTAAAAATTAGAACAAGATAGGGCAAGTTTCATTTAAATAGAGTAAAAAACACAATATTTTTAATTAACTGAATGATAGTTGATAGTCGGTGTAGTACTGGATTTATAACACGATTAACCATGAAATTGATGGAAACCACAACTAGTAAGGGGAATCGCGCAGTTTTCCTTCATAATTATAAATTCAGAAAAGACAGGATCTTAACTGATGGAAGTACTATAATTTGGCGATGTCTAAATAAATTGTGTAACATTTCCCTGAAAACGAACTTGGATCTTGTTCTCTTGTCTGATGAAAATTTGAAGCATGATCATTTACCGAGAGCCACAGACATCTCGATCACTGATAATGATAGTTCATTATCGCTGAATGAAACGACGGTTCACGATAACGATGCTGCTCTTGATTAATCCATCAACCCACCTGTTGACACTTCTGATAATATGATAATAGCAGTTCCAGTAGTCTTCAATAAAACAACTCATGTAGTACTCCTATAAATATGGATTCTCGGACACATTCGAATTATAGCGATTTGCGTAACGACAATGACTTAACAGTAATATCACTGCGAAAGGAAATCAGTGAATTGGTTGAAAAAATGTCCATTTTGAAACAGCAATGGAATGATGCAATAGAACATTCAATAGATACAGATAGGAAGCTAATGGAAAGTAATACAATAGTGGATCAAATGAAAGTGAGCATAGAGGTTTTGGAAGTAGAAAACACTGCACTGAAGAGTGAGAAAAAGTGTATGGAAATTGAGCTTCAGGATCTCAAGAATTTTTATATGTCAGGTGACACAATATCTAATCACTCGTCAAACTCATCCATTACTGTTACAAAAAACTCCTTTGCAATTCTAAACGATAGTGTAGTTGTAAGTGAAAAAATTCAAATGTAACAAGTCTGAGAAAGTAGTAGAATACAAATGAAAAAAGTTGGTAGGAGCTAAAAATGATATAAATCTTATAGAGTTCCTAACACAAAATTTGATATTTGAAACATGAGCAAAATGCTAAGATTGATGAGCAAAATGCTAAGTAAATGCTAGGTTTGATGAGATGAAGCAAGAATTTGCTAGCATAAGACTAGAGCAGGCTAGTATAAATTCTATTGAAAGATGCACATGAAACATTGAAAGATAATCATGAAGATGAAAACAAATTGAAGCATGATAATAGTAGTGTTAAGTTACAAGATCAACTCATTCAAGTTTCTGACAATGTAGGCCTAGTTACTGTTGTTGAAAAAGTCAACCCTAATGAGATAGTAGAATTGAGTAAAGAAGTAGGTAGGGAGTTGTCTTCACTGAAAGTCAACTATCATGAAAGTGATATTGCTACATTGAAGGTTAGGAAAACTATAAACAAAGTGAATGATTACATGAGACAGATTTCTGTGGAGGTTAGAAAAAATGTAAACAAAATGAATGTTGCTTTGAGTCAAGTTGATGAGTTCAACTTTCAACTGAGAAATGAAAAGGTGTATGCTATGCATTCTCAAGTGAACATGACTAACTTTTGTAGGCAAAACGGCTTTGTTGAAACAAATGAACCCATGAATAAAATCATGTTCTTGAAGAAAACAAAATGCAAAGTCTCCATTGATGTATTAGTATTCAAAGGTTGTTTCAAGTTGCTTACTTACAAGATGATGACAATGAATCACATGATGAAAGGGTATTCCCCACACACAATGATTAGAATCCTGTGTTATGCCGGATTCAGAATAGCATGATCGCTACACAGTGTATGGTAAGAGTCCATAATTGTGTCTTTTTTCTTTCCTGTAGCCTATTTTTCTTGGCCCTTAATCTTTTCAATTTCAATTCTTTCCTGTCTTTGTGTAATATTCAGTAAATTTCTTCTATGATGCATATCTTAACCAATCTTGTCCATAGTCATTTAAATTTGTATTTTTCTGAAATATTTTGGAAGTTAAAATAGTAGCTTATTTTCCTAATCTTTAAATTGTTGATAAAACCTAACTTTTCTAAAATCTATCCATTGTTGTGTAAATAATGTTTGCTTGCGGTATATTTTTTCATCATGTATTACATATTTTAATCATGTCTATTTTTTCAGGTATTATATTAGGTAATTAGGTTTTTCTGAGCAATTATGTCCCATGTTCTCATCTTTCATTGCATATTGTGCCATAAGCCATATGTAATTAGGTTATAGTTTTCTTCTGGGCTTTTAACCCATTTTGCATTTTATTTTTTCTTTGCTGTCCAATACTTTGGATTTTTGGTAGACAAGTAGGTGTGATTCTTTTAGAGGTGTGGGCGTGAACCACATACGGCTGGACTCGATTATCTGACCTACTTGTTTGCGATATAAAAACCTTAAGACTGCAACATCAAATGTTTGTAAAAACTTTTGCATACTTTGTTTTGTGGTCCGATACTAGAGTCTGCTATCACATTGCCTTACAGACATCTAGGAACTATCCACCCAGTCACAATAGTCAACATTTTTTCCTTCACCAGTTGTTTTTGTGGAGTGATAGCTCACAATTATAACAAATTAGAGTCATACTTGGAATTTACAAAATTCCATAGTAGTATATTTTATTAAATATACTTCCTCATGAAAGTTCAGTACTGACATGTAGGATAGGCTCTAATTAATCTTTCTCTTCTTTGTATTGTTTTAGGGAATTTATTTACCCAGTTTTCTTTCTCTTTTTTGTATTTTTTAGGGAACTATTTACCCATTATTCATCTTGATCATCTTTGTATTATAATCTTGAAATGTTTGTACTTATTATACAGTCTTAAATTATAAATTATGTTATTATAATAAATAAACTTCAAAATTTGAAAGTATTAATGAATTCTGTAGCCATATATATGTGATGTATTATGAAAGTTAGCTGAATAATAATGTTTTTATTGAATAAAAACGTTGTGTTATATTATAAATTGAAATGAGTTAAAGGCTAAATTTTTCTAAAGTGTTTTGTAATTGATATCTTTTTCAAAATTTTAAAATTTTTTGTTCTATAAATTTTGATATGATTGATTATCGTTTGAAATGGATGCTGGAGTGTATGTAGAATTTTTAGTGGGGTTTGTTGATTAGAATTTTGCTGGTATGTGATTGTTTTGAGATGGAAACCCATTATTGCCTAAAGAAGGAATAACAGAGGTTATGACTTAGAGAGGCAGTAATGAGATAATATTTTTGTGTTGATTACTTATGTTGATTGCCATAGATGCAAAAATAATGATTATAATGTTGATTGCCATAGATGCAGGTTACTTATGAATATTGATTGCCTTTGAAGCAAAATATTATTGATGTTTTGAATGATTTCTTGTTTAATGATTGATAGTAAAGTTTTGTCATGAAATGTAGTTTGTGTTCAGAACATTGAAAAGTCGAAATAAACTATAGTATCGACAAACGATGATTAATAATATTAAATAATTTGCTTTTTATACAATTTTTGAACAAAATTAAAACTAAATAATTTTGAAACCTGAATGATAAATCATAAATGTGAAATGAACTTGCTATAAATGAAATGTTATACTAAATGATATGAAATGCAGATATATTATGAAATGATTGTGAATAGAAGATCAATTGTCTGAAATTATTGAAATATATATTGAAATTAATTTTGTTGTGATGATCTGATGTTTTTTACAATTTTGATAATGATACAGGGTGTTATGAAATTCTATTTCTATTTTGAAGAATGGATTAAATTTTGATATTGAACAGTGAATAGATGGAAATGAAATTTTTTTATAGTGAAAATTGTAATTGATATGTCCATATTTCACAATTTATGTATTGCTGACTGTATAATAGGATGTTAACAAATTCAATTTCATATATATTTAAAAATAATTTTCATGTGTATTAGATTGTATTGATAGCCTAATCAAGATTTTCTTCTTAGTTTATAAGCATTTTAAGATAACAGGTACAGCACAGACATTAACATTGAAATAGTTATCATGTGAATCTCGAAATCAGCAACAAGTGAACGCCATGAAGAGTGTTAAGAACATTTGGGTGATTTTCGAACTAGTGTGACATAACTACGCCAATATCTACGCCAATATCTACACCAATAACTACGCCAAAATCTACGCTGATGCCTACACTAATAACTACGCCAATGTCAACGCCAATAACTACGCCAAAATGCCAAAATCTACGCCGATGCCTGTGCTGATGCCAAGCCTGCGCCATGCCAATAGCTATGCCAATGCCTGCGCCAGTGCCAAAATCTGCGCCAATGCTGATGCCAATGCCAATAACTATGCCAATGTCAACACCAATATCAACACCAATAACTACGCCAAAATCAATGCTGATGCCTACACTAATAACTACGCCAATATCAACACTAATAACTACGCCAAAATGCCAAAATCTACGCTGATGCCTGTGCTGATGTCAATGCCTGCGCCAATGCCAATAGCTACGCCAATGCCTGCGCCAATGCCAAAATCTGCGCCAATGCTGATGCCAATGCAATAGCTACGCCAATGCCTGCGCAATGCTGATGCCAACACCAAAATCAACGCCGATGCCTGCGCCAATGCCAATATCTGCGCCAATGCTGATACCAATGCCTATGCCTGCGCCAATGCTGATGCCAATGCCAAAATCAATGCCGACACCAAAGCATACGCCAATAACAATGCCAACGCTTATTGCTGACTTTGTATCTCAAACTTCAACACTACTACATTACCTGGAGGTAATTGCCATCCATGTTCACATTCACAACTTTGAATTCAGAATAACAGTCACAGTATCATGAAAGAATTGATTCAAAAATCCTCTCCTAAATTATTCCTGTATGCAGAACTCTAAACCTTGAAAGCTGAAATATCAAAAAACCAAACCTTACCTAAATTAATCCTCACCTAAATTAATCCTGTATGCAGCGTCTATCTCTTTTCCAAAAAACGAATTACATTGTCATTTCAAGCCTGAAATGTACATTGTATAATTATATGATACAAAAATTACGTGACTCTGTATCGAGTTTGGTATGCAGCCGTCTACTACAAGCATGAGGCAATGCTAACTGAGATGTCACCTGTATCGAGTTTGATATGCATCAATCGACTACAAGTATCAGCCCAACACTACGTGCATCCAGATCAGCCCAACACTAACGTCATCACATTGGAGTCACACTTAACTGAAAATCATACTGAGTGCCTTAACGGACTGTTTTCCAAAATGTGCATCAATAAAATCAACCGCGTCAATAGTGAAAGAAATGAACATTTTTTGATTTATTGAAATTTTATGTGAAAATTAAATGTAACAATTCATCAATTCATTAAAAAAAAAAAAAAAAAAAAAAAAAAATAAATAATAATAATAATACATTTTCATTCAACATACTAATTTCTTTTATGCAATAAAAATTGAATTTTTCTATCTATTAAATTTATGTGCAATTTCAAAAAACTATTCTTTACATATTAAACTTTCTGTTGAGATATTTTCCTTTAAATTATAAAACTAAATCAAAAGTAATATGATATTCTATATTTTGAAATATTGTTTGGAAACATATAACAAACGCTATTGATGAATTTTTATAATAATTTTCAATATTATTGGATGACATGTAATGTTTTTCTAGAAAAAATTGTTACTGTTCTCGAATTTAAATTTCAACAATTTTCATTAGGGTCAATGTAATTTTTTTTTTAAATTTTCAAACAGTAAAATTTTTTATGTCAAGAGGGGGGTATTTGTAATATTACATTTTCTTCTCACATTGGAATCGAATCTTCAATTCGAGATCTATGAAACTTTATAGTAAATATCAGAGTCATCAATAGACGGACAAACTTTCGACGGAGAATTTTTATCGTAAATGATTGTTGCATTGTTCCATGGTGTCACCGAGGCTTGGTTAGCAGAATTAATAGATAAATAGTTTATTTAAATAGAGAATATATATGAAAAATTAAAATAACAGTTTCAAAATAAAGTTTTATTGAGAACAGATGTAGGGTGTGAATTCTAAACTTGTAAGTTATAATTTTTTGGTGACGTGTCTGTAAAATCGACACCGAACCAGGCTTGTTCTGACTTGTAATTTTTAGCGGTGGCTTCTCTCTCTCTAGAAAAATGGCTGGCTACGTGTGTTGTTGTAAAATTTTGCTCTGAATCATTTTCGTTTATTAATGTTTTAAATTGAGTTTTAAACAATTTATAGTGTTCTATTTTGTTCGTATATTGCTATTTGTGTATTCAAGCCAATAGCCACTGTTTTTCAACTGTAAACTAGATAAGTATTTTAGTTTGTAGTAACTCTGAATAATTAGGCTTATAAGATATAGTTCTTTGTATTTGTATAAATTCATCTGAAGATTATAAGTTCATTTGCTCTGAAAACTGGATTTCTCATTCATAGGCGATAGATCCATTCATAATTTATCAAGAATCTATTACATTGGAGCCGACAACTATCCTTAGGTTAATAGGTGTTAAATGCTATTCCAACCGATTTAAGGAAAAATTGGTAGCACGGCAAGAGCTTTTTCAAACCGGGTGCTCCTATTGAAGCAGTGGTGGAGTCGGCTCGAGAGCAAATTAAAGATTTTGGTAAAAATGATTATCTGATAGTGCTGGGTGGTTCAAACAACATTGACAAACCAAATCTAGACCATCTTCCTCAGGTATTAGGAAAAATAAAAGAAATTGTGCCACTCAGCTTGAAAACTAACGTCATAATCAGCACTATACCAGGTAGGTACGACAGGCCAGAGTTGAATCAAACTATTAAGAAAACAAATAAAGCAATACATGATACCATCAACAGCGTAAAAAATAAAAATTCCAAACAACTGGGGGTATGTTTCCTAAATGAGAGGTTGAAAAGAGCAAACTTCACTAGTCACGGACTACATCTAAACAGATCTGGTAAAATAATTTTTTGTGATAGGTTGGCAGAGATGATTGAGAGTCGTTTGCAATCTCCTGTCACGGAAACACTAGAGGGAGTTAGAAACAGATCTTTTTTAATGAATTGGCTCAGAACAGGAAAAGGAAAGTAGATTACCAGAATAGCATCAGTGTAAGGAACTCTTTTAACGGTAATAAAGATAGTATAGCTTCTAGGCAGTCGGGTTTGGCATCTCTCAGAAGGAAAGGTAATCCAGCAGTTCTTAACGAAGAAATTTTCACTGTCTTTCACCAAAATATCCAATACCTTAGAAACAAAATTGACAGACTTGAAGTATTCTTAAAGCAAGAAACTCCGGATATAGTGATTTTAACTGAGCATGGCTTAAAAGAAGAGGAAATTTCACAAGTAAACTTGCAGCACTATTCATTGAAGGCAGTGTATTGCAGGGAATCTCATCGTAGTGGTGGTGTATGTATATTTACCAATAAATCTAAAACAATGGAAATAAGTAATCTAGAGTATGTAAATAAACTTTCTCGGGAAATGGATCTAGAAGCAACGGGTTTGAGAATAAAAATTGAAAATATTGAAGTGGCTGTCCTGGGTATATACAGGTCACCAAATGGTAATTGGGAAGATTTTTGTATGAATTTCAATAAAATCTTAGAAACTACCACAAATCGATATTCCAAAGTAATTGTAGGGGGTGATTTTAATACAAATTTTGCAGTGCGAAACAAGATGACGGATGATATTAAAGATATTATAAATATAATAACTATAAGTAATAAATATAATAACTTGGAAATAAAAGTTCATGAATATACCAGAGTGACGAGAACCTCATGTACAATTTTTGATAACATCCTAACAAATATAGATAACTGTAGAATCAGATTAGGTAACTCACAACTATCTGACCATGATTTCCAAATTTTAGATTTAAGAATTCAGGGTCATAATAAAGCTAGAGTCAGTAAATTAATGAAGGTAATTCAAGAATGTGAACAGGGTAATATTAATTGTTTGAAACAAAAATTATTATTGCAAGATTGGGGTATTGTTTCTGGCATAGACGATTTAAATGATAAATATGATAAATTCATTAGTATTTTAAGATTTCACACTAGTATTTGCTGCCCTTTAAAAAACGTCCCTGTAAAAAATAAATTGAACAAGATAGAAGAGTGGATTACTGAAGATGTTCTGGCACAAAGAGATAAGGTTAGGGAAGCATACAATGAATTTAAAATAGCAAGAAATGTTATAAGTGAGAAAAATTATAAAGCTGTAAAAAAAAGTTATATGAAAGAAGTTAAGGAAGCTAAATACAAAAAAAACAGCAGAAATACTGAAAAGTAGTGTGAACTTCAACACTGCAGTGTGGGATGTGATAAATAGGGACAGGAACGTAGCTCAAGAGCATGTCCTCACCACTACCCCTAAAAAGATAGAAAACTGTGGAAAGTTCATATATGATAGTACAGATATTTGTAATCTCTTAAATAACTATTATCAACAAGTTGCTGAAAATCTTCAGAAGTCACTTAATATTGACTTCACAAGTAGGCCTGAAGGGACTGCCAATGCAATTCAAAATGCTTTCAAATTTCAGCCAGTAGCCCGGGATGAGTTATAAAAAATTATTGATAGTTTGAAAAATAAAAAGTCTGTAGGAATGGACGGGATATCAATCTCAATTCTCAAAAAGTGTAAAGACCAACTTCTAGATCCATTGCTTGATCTCATCAATCACTCACTGAGACACGGTATTTTCCCGGATAAACTGAAAGAGGGAAAAATCTTGCCTATTTTTAAAGGTGGTGATAGGAAAAAAGTGGAGAATTATAGACCTATCAGTATACTTAATACAATGAGTAAAATTTTTGAGAAGGTAGTGCTAAATAGGTTACTTGTGTACCTTGATGAAGCTCAGATCATTTGCGATGAGCAACATGGTTTTCAAAAAGGTAAATCAACAAAGACAGCAATAGTTTCTCTGGTGGAAGGATTGATCGATATGATGGATTCGGGAGATAAAGCAGCTGCAATATTTCTTGATCTATCTAAGGCTTTTGATTGTGTTAATCATGAAACTTTACTGAAGATACTTGGAAATGTAGGGATACACGGGGTTGAACTTGGGTGGTTTAAATCATACCTCACGGGCAGGGAACAATGTGTAGAGCTCATTCCGGTTGTTGAAAATCGTGTGGTAAAAAATAGTTCAAACAAATTAGAGGTCAAGGCTGGAGTGCAGCAAGGATCGATCCTTGGACCGTTGCTTTTTTCACTATATATTAATCGTTTGCCAGATGAGTTGATTAATGGTAGAGTCTGCTTGTTTGCTGACGATACATCACTTATCTTCAATAATCGAGTTCTAGATGATTTAGAAATAAATGCCCATATAGGTGTACAGTCAATGGTCCAATTTTTAAATCAAATGAAGTTAACTATTAACAGCAATAAATGCCAATTCCTTCAATTTAAGAACAAATATAATCCGAATGAGGATAGGGCGCTTAATGTATTTATAAATGATTGTCAACTTGAACAAGAAGAAGAGATAGCATTTCTTGGAATCTTATTGGATAGACGATTGACTTGGACCCCCTACATCGAAAAAATTTGTAATAAAATGTCTTCTGCTGTATTTATTCTCAGACAACTTTCCAGGTTGAAAGACAAAAAGTTACTCCTAACAGCATACCACGGTCTTTTATTGTCACATGTGAGGTATGCTATTTTAGTTTGGGGTAACACATCTAAACAGAACCTGGACAGAGTTTTCAAAATACAGAAAAGGGCTATTAGGTGTATGGAAGGTATAAATGATAGACTGGAGTCATGCAGGCCTTTATTCAAAAGACTTGGACTGCTAACAGTGCCTTCTTTGTATCTTTATGAAACAATCTTGTATGTGAAAATGAACAGTATAACCCAAAATTTTAATATTCATGATCACAATACACGACATAGAGCCGATTATTATCTAGAAAGCCATAATAGCAGACTTTTTGAGAAAAAGCCTAGCTATATTGGTAGGGTATTTTATAATAAACTACCAAATACATTGAAAAATCAGGAAAGTATGAAAATATTCAAGAATCAACTAAAAAAGTTTTTGGTCGATGGAACATTTTATAGTATCCAAGAGTTCCTTTCCATCTGAATATCTGGGTTGGTTTCAAAGTCTTGACATTCTGTGTGTATGAATACACAGTATTTTCTATGTTATAAATAAACTGGACAGCCTTTTTACTTAGGTACATACTGCGATTTATATTCAAACCATATGTGTATATATATATATTACTTATGCATATTATATGGTATATTGACTTGTCTTATACTCCATCCTGGAGTCCCCAAGACGTACTGTAATCTAAAGGCGCACCAATAAATCTTTTGGCGATAATATTTTAAACCTAAGGGTGGTTTTTAAGGGTTTAAAGTTCGTCTTTTAGCATGTATATTCTTCTTATTCCAATATCTTAAAATTATAATTGAAATGTCCATACCATATGTTAATATAGAACTATAATCTAGAGAGAGTACCTCTTCGAAACAGTTGTTCTGGTAACTAAATTAAAATTTTTGTCAGGTTGGCATAAAGTTGAGTTGACTTTGTTAGGTTGCACCAAAAGTTGAAGATTGAAATGCATTTATCCAGGACCTCCTAAATACCAATTTATCCAGTATCTCCTAAATACCTATTTAGGAGGTCCTGATTTATCGCGGAAAAATTGATTGGGTACTGCTACTTCAATCAGAGTTATTCCTGGGAATATTATATTACTAGCCGTCAGGCTCGCTTCGCTCGCCATATCCGTTTAGCCAGCAGTTTAGTCTGGACCCCGACTGGGTAGTCCTAACATATTATAAAAATATGACATAACATTTCAAATTTGGTAGGTGTGTTCTGTTGGCCCTTTAGAGGCGCAATAAGAACGGATTTGGAAAAATTTCCAAAGATACGCCCAAAATCTGCGTTTTCTCAGCTTTATCGAGAACAAATAAACAGAAAATGTTCAAATTTACTACAGAAGCTCAGCTGGGGTGCAATAATGTTGTGTTAGAAGGAATTTGAAATAACGCCAAAGATACGCCCAAAATCTGCGTTTTCCAGCGTTTTTTGCGCTTTCTCAGCTTTATCGAAAACAAATGAACAGAAAATGCTCAAATTTACTACAGAAGCTCAGCTGGGGTGCAATATTTTGTGTTAGAAGGAATTTGAAATAACGCCAAAGTTACGGCCAAAATGAGCGTTTTCTCAGCTTTTCTGCGTTTCCTCACCTTTTTCAATACCGTAATTGATGGAAATATATTTAAAAAAATTCAGTACACAGATTTAGCTGAGGTGGAAGAATTTTGTTCGCTAAAGATACGCCGATATAGTAACAGGTGTTTTTCGAGATCAAATTGACATAATAAGTTCAAATTCGGTACAGAGGTTCCGCCGAGGTCTACATGCAGGCGAGCGAAGCGAGCCCGCTGATCTCATTTTTGGACAATCCAGTCGGGGGTCCAGAATTCGATACAGAGGTTCCGCTGAGGTCTACATGCAGGCGAGCGAAGCGAGCCCGCTGATCTCATTTTTGGACGATCCAGTCGGGGGTCCAGGGGGCGGAGCCCCTTGGCTAGACGGATATGGCAGGCGAAGCGAGCCTGACGGCTAGTCAGACTAAAGAATAATAAATTATTCATCATAAATCAGCTGACAAGTGATTACACAGATGTGTAGAGAAGCCAGTCTATTGCTGTATTTTAATAAGGTCTATAGTTTCAATCAGGTACTTGTTATATACTTGTGAGAATACTGCGTGAGGTCTACTGTTCACAGAACTACTAGTAATTATTGACCGAGCGAAGTGAGGTCTAAGATTCAAGTCGACGGTTTGGCATTTCTCTTAATGTTCAAATGTTTATATGTTGCGTATTTACGGCGAAGCGCGGTAATAGATTTTCATGAAATTTGATAGGTATGTTCCTTTTTTAATTGCGCGTCGACGTATATACAAGGTTTTTGGAAATTTTGCATTTCAATGATAATATAAAAGGGAAAAGGAGCCTCCTTCATACACCAATATTAGAGTAAAAATCAGACTATAGAATTACTCATCATAAATCAGCTGACAAGTGATTACACAGATTGTGTGGAGAAGCCAGTCTATTGCTGTATTACCATGAGGTCTATAGTTTCTATCAGGTACTTGTGGATGAGAATATACTGCGTGAGGTAAACTGTTCACAGAACTACTAGTCTAAAACAATATATATTTTAATGAATTATAATACTAATTTGTTATCATTCTATCAATCACTAATTGATCATATTAACCCAGTCAGCACACAGACGTAAATAATACGTCAAATTTATGTATTAGCCAATGTCAATCAAAGTAAATAATACGTATAACATTGATATTGAATACGTCCCATTTACGTATAAATGTCCCGACTTTTCATGTATACTATACGTATTTCTTGATACGTATATATACGTATTTCTTGATACGTATAATATACGTATTTCTTGATACGTATATATACGTATTTCTTGATACATACACTATATGTATTCTTGATATGTATGCTATACGTATTTCTTGATACGTATACTATACATATTTCTTGATACGTATGCTATACGTATTTCTTTATACGTATACTACATGTATTTCTTGATACATATACTATACGTATTTCTTGATACGTATAGTATATATATATTCCAATACATATATTTGATGTATTGACCTATACATCTATTTTATGTATTGAATAATACGTCAAATATACATATTGTCCAATACATAAATTTGATGTATTGAGTAATATGTCTATTTTATGTATTGACCTATACATCTATTTTATGTATTGAAAACTAAATCTAATTTATGTATTGATTGATACGTAAATATGTCACACTATTTCATCTATTATATGTATTTCATACAAATATCTCATTTAATTGAGGTAACTCATTTATACATGTTGCCTAATACATCTAGTTATTGACAAACACATTAATTTATTCATGTATTATTTGTGTGATACATTCATTTCCATACACTGTACTATCCAAGTTATGTATCATCAATAACATTTTTCATGCAATTCCATTTCATTAAATAACCCTGAACTAGCAGTTAATAAGATCAGGTGTGAGATTCCCCATTAGATAGATAGGATTCATTAGATAGATGAGAGTTCCACATCATCTCTATAAATAATCATGATAAAAGGGAGTGAAGTGAATGCTAGCAAAGTGTAAGCTATTTATCTGTTATTGGTTCAAGGTTGTTTTAATGAATAAATTGCATGATAAATTTGATTGTGGTTACACAACTTTTATGAGCAGACATTCCCAGTGAAATTTGAGAAAATATGGAAATAAGGTGAGCAAAAAACAGTAGAATACAACTTGAAAATACATTTTTATTCCACTACAATCTCATAAAACGTGACAAATAAATTCTAGTCAATTCTTTTATTTTTTGAAGTTTTTAATAAATTACATTCTGGTCCCAGCCTGCCAGAGCCACTCTTACACCCTGGTTTCAAACAGCTTGCTGGTGAAATCTCCAGAGACGCAGCAACAACTTCTGAAACAGAATTTTACAATGTGTTATACTATACAGAGCGTTCATTGAGTCGCGCACATTCATATTAACATGTATGAAAATGGAGGGTTTTTATAATAATTGTTGTGTAGCTACCGCAAAATATCATCAGTACCTAATTTATATTATGTAATTTATGGTGTGCAGGTACCACAGGTCTGCATTTTTGTTTTGAGTAGGCTACCGTTAATGTGAACATGTTGTTTTGCCAAGAGCAAAAAGTGTACCTTCATGAACCGTTTTTACCAAACGCATCCTGTGGCTTAACCTAAAGGAAAGGGTTTAAAAAAATAAGTTATCTTATAAGTTACACTGAATGAATTGAAAATGAACATTACAACACAGATTAACAATATTTGTGTGGGTATACTTTATAAAGTGCCAATAATCGTGGTATAAAACTTTTTGCGTTTAAAAAGCAGCCTTTTTGAACTCATGTTATAAAATGTTGGAAATAATTGTATAGTAAGGCACATAAGTATATAGTATGTTTATAAAAGTTACACTAATAAGAATATTTTATAAGAATTTAAGTTTAAATGACTGCCTTGTTTATTATTACACACAAAAATGTGTTTTACCATGCTTGTTGACTCTTTATGGAATACCGGCAATTAACTGAAAATGAACATTACAACAGAGATCAACATTAGTGTGGGAGTGGGCTACTCCATAAAGAGTCAACAAGCATGGTAAAACACATTTTTGTAACCTATATACCGGTACCATAAATTACTTTATGATTTGCAAATCATTTCAATGTAAATCTTATGAGAGTTGGCTGAAGTATGGTAGTGGATTCGACCAACTTAGCCAAACAAAAGTTCAACATTCAATGGACACATAAGAAGGCTTCTGATGTCCATTAAGCAAACTATATTGCTATATTTCTCCACATTTTCAACATTTTAAGCAATAGAATTCAATAGGTGAGATTTTAATGTAGCTATCAATCAATTTAATTTTTTGAGCACTAGCATAATCTATTCTGAACATTTCTAATGAAAGGATCAATAACAATTACTTTCGAGGTGAGGGAAAGAAAAATAACTTTTCAGAGATTCTACTTCTTTACTTAAAGGCTATCACACTATTTTCATTGCTTGTTGTTGGCATAGCCAACAGGTAACATAAGATTTGGATTGGGCCTTCCATCCAAGAAATAGCAGTGTTGTCAGATTGTGGGAAATTCGAACTTCTTCAAATTCCCGATTAGACCCATCCTCGATATGCAAGTCATCCTCGATATGCAAGTTAGGTTAGTATTAAAAAGTTCCTGGGTGAAAGGATTCAAGGGAAATAATACTGTATTTTTATAAAATTGAAAAATTGCATGAATATGTTTTTCTTTCAAAATTGCATTTTTTTTCCTTTCAAATATCACTTTTCTGAGAGAAGTTCTCTCATCACAATCATGGGATGAACTAAAAGGAGTAAAGTTATTTATATCAAAATGACAAGGAGAATTCGTGCTTTCTATTGCTTTTTATTTTTTTCATATACGACCGATATAACTTTGTTTTAATCCATGAATGTGCTTATCAATGTCGAGTCAACTCGAGCCGAAAACATTTGTGGGTTCAAATCGTCATCAAACGTTTGACGATCTGGAAACTTTTTTGTTTTAGAAGATAAGTGGGTGTTGAAAGCGAAAAAGTTGTTCAAAAAATTATTGATATTATTTTCCCAATTCTCAAAAATAGTCGGAAGATCATTGTTTGGCCTCTCAGGAGTTTCAAAGTAAGGAAAGCTTTGTAGGCGTGGTTAAAGGTTGTTTTTTGAACGATTCAGGCGTATTACAATCAGGTATTCGAGCAGCAGTCAGTTGGATTACCATAGAAATATGCAGTTTTGCAACACTGCTTGAGTTTTCTGAAGCAGGGCTTTACTTTTCTTCATTTAGTCGCATGTGTTTGCATTAGAAGAAGTTATAATTTCACACAATCTGACAACGCTGCTATTTCTTGGATGAAGGGCCCAATCCCAATCTTATATGTTACGCCAACATATAAACACTAAAAAGACTTGAAGAATAAAATAACTTGAAGATTTGAAGAATAAAACACTTATAAGCACACTTACTCTCCAAAATGTTGTTTCTCAGAAGGCTGTTTAGGGACCTCTTGCCTTTCCCGCCTTCCCTGCAGAAGTTGGTGGCAACTTCATTCATTGTCAGCCGGACGAGCTGCGTCTCCACATTCCCTCCCACAAGATCATGTAGGAAGTCCACCTACAAGAGGAAAAGTCATGTATGAGGATTTTAGATTACAGAAATTCCTATTCAGGAGGTTCAGAAGACTTAATTCATCCCATATTCATTTATTTATTGAATTATAACATGAAAATTTAGTTTATTATGAGAACTTATCAATAACGACATTAATTGTGAAGCTGAATATAACATTATTTAATCCTTGCTCACCTTTCTATTAATATAATTTCATTGTTGGGAGAGGAAGGATTTTTAACTCCTGTGAGTTATTTATTTTGCTAATTACAGGTCCTTGTAAAACAAAAATATATTTATTGAAATGCATATGAATACAGTATACGGTACTTCACTTTCATTCTTCATTAGTACACCTTACGGTTACGGTTATCAAATAATGATTATTACTGCTATACTGGTGTTTTCAATGTGAAATTTCCACTAAAATCAATTAGCTGTTTAAAATTGAATATGCAACTGTATTAAATAGTAATTGTAAATTAGATTTATTGCAAATAATTGTGAAATAGATCCTGTCCTCCATTCCAAGATAGGTTTCACGGTTATTAAAAAAAATATTATTATTGCTGCTCTGGTGTTTTTGTAATTTGACAATGAAAACATTTCTCGAAAATAAACTACCTAGGTTCCTACATGTTGAAAATGGAATACAGTATATGCAACTGTATTCAACATCATTCATTTAAAAGGCATTCAAAAATAGGAGAATAGCGATGAGATAAAAGTTAACCTATTTTTCGTTCTCAAAAAAAAGATTAAGACTGATTCGCAATCTGAGAAGCCTATGAGCTTTTTTCTTGTTGTTTTTGTTGATAGAAATAGCTTGAGAATAAAATCTTTCGTAAATTTTCTAGTTCAAATCTTTCAGGATCTGAAGTCATAAAAATTGAAAATTGTACAATCAATTTTTTTCTCAATTTTAATCAAATAAATGGATTTATTATAATAACAAGATATATGAAAGTATTATTGTAATAAATTCTCACTCACCTGAACAGTGAACAGACGCAGTCACCACAGAAACACAACAGATACAATAACTGACAGAAACTCAATGAACTACCTAATCTACTCTCTATTAATCAATTCCCTATTTATCAAACCTAGTAACTCAAAAATCTATTACTAAGCCTATCTATTTATCTGAATCTATCTGCCAATTTTATCACAATCTCAGAAATCAATCTCGAAATAAGCGCGATGCTACTTCTAAACGTTGTGAAGAGGCAAATGAACTGGAGACGAACGAATACCAGCACCAGAATCGTTGAATTCAAAAAGAGAAAATGGTGGTTCGATACCGTTGTGGGGAATAGAAAGTTTGGGGGGGTGTGTGTGTGAGAGAGAGAGAGAGAGTGATTCAGTGTGGCATAATAGAGAGACAGAGACAACGTTCCAAACTGTTGGACTTCCCGTTTCTCAATTTCACTACCTACCATAGTCACCTATATATATAGTTCCTCTTTGAAAAGCATTCGTATCCACCACGTGAAAAAAAAACACTTATTTAGTAATAATTATAATGGAATAAATAAATTTCCTCAATGTTGGTTTCCATTACGAACTGCTTGCTATCATTTCATTTAATGTTTTGTTTTAATTCACTGAAGTTACTGTACGAGAAATAAGGTCCTCGTAATCAAAATTTTTATGTATTCTTTTTCTCTTTGATTGAAAAATTGAAAAAATACCAAATGCTTGGAAATAAAATATCTTCTTCTTCGTCATATACTTGAGCAGAAACCTATTATGAATTGCCTTATGGATTGTTGTTTCATGAGAGGTTCTACCAGAAAAAGGAAAAATTTAATATTTTACTTGACGGGGTAAATGAGTTTCGACAATTTATTGCCGAGTTTTGGGAGAATTTAAGAACATTTTCATTTTTCACGAAACTATATATCCTATACACCTTAGTAGATAATGAGCATTATGGGCCAAATTATAAAATTTTCTATTGCAATTTCATCTCGATAACTATTAGGTACTGAGAAAACGCAAAAATCACTGATATGGGTGTTTAATATCTGAAACATGGTAGAGATCCGTTCATATAAATAGGATCGTATTGCTGCTTGCAGGTTGTAAAAGGAAATTCAAAAAAGATTATGGAAGCGTCCGTGGTAGATTGTTTGTGTAATTTAAAACATTCTTTAGAGATAAAATTTCAATTGTGTCTCAATTTAACATTGGTTCAATGGACATTGGTTCAATGCTACATGAGAAATCTGCCAAACTTATATAGGCTATATTCAAACCCTAATACAGTCCCGCTCTCACTTACGAGAAATACAAAGATAGGCTATTGAAGAATAATTCTTCAATTATTAATTTTAACTTCTTTTCAACAGTAACTGATTTCTAAAATGTTTCCAAGTTGCTCCTTCGCTTGAATGTTATAGAGCTGGTTTTAATACTTTAATGAAATATAAACATGGATCTAGTCCATATAGTTTATCCTTTCTCACTTCCTCAAAATGCAAAATAAAAAAAAATAATTATCAATATTGTGTCAAAACTTAAGAATGCTGTGAATGCGTTTACACTCAAACCAAAAGAAAACGAAAAGAAACTGCGAATAAAATTTGGATCCTCTGTGTTGGGTTGATTAGATTCTATGAAGAAACCACTTTATCAAACGCAGGAATATTAACTTGTATAAAATAGGAGAGTTAATGGATGAAATGTGCCACTTAAAATATACTAAATAGTCTACATTAGTGCCTTTGCCTATACAGATTGTACTCATAATGAATAAAAATAATTACAGTTCCCTTCCAACTATTTTCATTTGAACATAATATGCTTCACCATCATTAGCGGCATTTTCAAGTACGGTAGTGTGATTGAACTTATGATGGTGACACTTCTATTGTTTATTACTAGTAGTTCTGTGAACAGTAGACCTCACGTAGTATTCTCATCCACAAGTACCTGTATGGAACTATAGACCTCATGGAAATACAGCAATAGACTGGCTTCTCCACACATCTGTGTAATCACTTGTCTGCTGATTTATGATGAATAATTCTATAGTCTGATTTTTACTCTAATATTGGCGTATGAAGGAGGCTCCCTTTACCTTTTCTATTATCCTTGAAATGCAAAATTTCCAAAAACCTTGTATATACGTCGACGCGCAATTTTTAAAAAGGAATATACCTGTCAAATTTCATGAAAATCTATTACCGCGTTTCTCTGTAAATGCGCAACATAAAAACATTTAAACATTAAGAAAAATGCCAAACCGTCCACTTGAATCTTGGACCTCACTTCGCTCGGTCAATAATATTGGTTTCGACAAAAGATAGTCCTGATTTTAATAGTGCAAGCAGTATTGACATAAAAAAATTGACAATAAAAATTCTGAGTTCAAATCTCCCGGGCTTGCTGAGTCTACGACAACCTACGTGATTGGAACACGTTCGACGTTCCCAACTGGCGATGTGGGAGAGGGGCGCAGAGTGTTAGAAGAATGTATTTCTTGTATGTTTTTCTCTCTTGTCAACAGCTATAGAAAAAGCCACTTCACTCACTTTGTCAAAGGACCTTCTCATCAATTTCATTGTCCCAGCAAATTCCTTACTTGGTCTTCTGTCCCCATTATAACTCAATATGAATCCCTCTCACTCACTCTCGCTTACGCGCTGCCTGTAGCCTCTCACTCACTCTTTTCCACCCTCTCCAACACTTCTTCAACTGTCTTTCATTCTTTGTTCTGTGAATCTACACAAAGAGTCCACTGACTCATTGAACTATAAACATTATACAGTACATTACATTCTATAGTTTATAGTTTCATGCCCTGACTTCCAGAACAATTTACATCCCATCAACTATAAAAATTGCAGCACACTCACAACCCTTTGTAATTACTTCCATGTTATGTTTTATTTTCCTTATACATCATTTATTTTTGGAATCAGATTTTCCAATATTGATATATTCCCAATATCAGCCTAATATAGGCCTATATTTCATTTAACCTCAAAAAATCAATTTTCTTATCACACTATTGAATGAAAAAACTAGAAATAATTTTCAGTTGAACCTTACTTTGAAGCATTCCAAATCAATTATTCCAAATGATTTCGAATTTTTTTTCAAATGATTTCAATGTAGGTACTTAGAGAATAGGCCACGAAATCACTTTTAATGTAACAGAAATTAGTACGGTAGCCCAATTCTAGAACAACAACTAGAATTCATAAAGTTCCTTTTTTAAATACTTGAATGTATATTGTACGTAAATATACATACCGTGAATAATATAATATGTCAATTCTGGAAAGTATATTTCATGTAAATCATCAACTTTCAGTATACATTCAATTTATTAAGGAATATAGGTCATAAAATCGCTATGAAACAATGAAAAATCAGTAACACAACGGTTTTAGCCTTACTAAGATTGAAATTCATCAAGTTCTCTTTTTAAAATATTTATAATTTACGTACATTTACATAAATTATATGTCAATAATGAGACATATATTATATGTAAATGATTTACTTCGGTATACATTCAATTTATTGATGAATAGGCCATAAAATCGCTATATGAAACAATGAAAAATCAGTAATATAGCGTTTTTAGCCTTACTACAATTAAAATTAATCAATAATTTCTTTTTAAATAATCGTATCTATAATTTACGTGAATTTAAATAAATTATATGTCAATTATGAGACGTATATTATATGTAAATGATTTACTTCCAGTATACATTCAATTTATTGACAAATAGGCCATAAAATCGCTATATGAAACAATGAAAAATCAGTAACATAGTGTTTTTAGCCTTACTACAATTAAAATTAATCAATAATTTCTTTTTAAATAATCCTATCTATAATTTACGTGAATTTACATAAATTATATGTCAATTATGAGACATATATTATATGTAAATGATTTACTTTCAGTATACATATTGGTTCAATTTATTCACGAATAGGCCATGAAATTGCTATGGAACAATGAATAATGAGTAACACAACGGTTTTAGCCTTACTAAGATTAAAATTCATCAAGTTCTCTTTTTGAAAAATGTTGATATCCATAATGTAAGTGAATTTACATAAAATGTATGTCAATAATGAGACGTATATTATATGTAAATGATTAACTTCCAGTATACATTCAATTTATTGATGAATAGACCATGAAATTGTTATAGGAAACAATGAAAAATCAGTAGCATAGCGTTTTTAGCCTTACTACAATTAAAATTAATCAATAATTTCTTTTTAAATGATCGTATCTATAATTTACGTGAATTTACATAGATTATATGTTAATTATGAGACATATATTATATGTAAATGATTTACTTCCAGTATACATTCAATTTATTAAGAAATAGGAGCCATGAAATCACTTTTAATCAAACAAAAATTAGTAGCCCAATTGTTTTAGCTCAGCTACAACTTGAATTCATTATGTTCTTTTTTTGAATACTTGAATGTATATTGTACGTAAATATACATAAATAATATGTATTTCCTGTTAAGTATCCCAGGTAGCACACCTACGTGTTTCCAACGTTGAAATTTGGTTGTTGAGGTTGAATAACCGTTAGCGGTTGAATTTTTCAACGTTTTAAATGCAATGTTGTTTTCAACGGTTGATCTATCGTTGAAAACATGTTGAAAACGAGCTTCCAATTCCACCACTCACAGCGCTACAGTAGTCCTTACACAAAAACGGATCTATCAACGACGATCGACTGATCAACGCCATTTCATGTTTGAATTCTCATCACGTTAATGAAAGCTGTGAACTCTTTTAGAAGAGTCTACCTATTCCACTTTGACTTGGTAAGTTTATTTAATTTATTATTCTTATTTAAAAGATGAGATTGTTTGGTGATTTATTGTCTAAACTTCAAAACAAATATTGTGTGTTGAACATAATTATGTTTACATTTGAGGTTAGGGTTAGGTAAGTTATATTATGTTTTAAATTAGAGGGCTCTAATTTAATATAATTATTAAAAATTAATATAATACAATAAGCTTTGTTTTAAGTATTTTACATGTAGCCTACTACTTAACTTCCAAATAAATTACTATTACTTTGATTCCTGCACAAATATTTTCATTATGCTATCTATGTATTATTTTTGTCACAGGACTGCTTGTGTTGAGAAATTCCATCGAACTTAATATAATAACACTGAACTTAATATAATATAAATCACTTAACATCAAAGTGATTGCTTTTAACAAGTTCAGTAATTAACTCGGTGATCCAAGAAATTGAAAACGGGTGTCTGGAGTTCAGCTCATAAATATTAACATTTTCCAAAATATCGTCATTCCATGGTGACGAAATTTAGCTTAAACTTGTTCATTTTAAAATTAAATTTTCAATTAATTTATGCATGTTTACAACCCATATATGTCAAGGATATTTTTGATTAATTTCATTGTGATTTTAAACTTTTGGTCTAGGTTTACAAAATTTAGTAGGCCAATAAAAAATGGTTGAAATATCGGGATACAACTGTTTTTTTCATAAAACTAAGTATATACCTACAGTAACTATTAAATTTTACTCATAAATCTAAAAAATAAATTTTCTACCGATTTTATATAGAGCCTTATTTGTTTACTTCTATAGGCCTAATGAAAGAGGAGTATTTCAAGTTAAAATTCGTCTATGCTACAAAATTTGGAAACCCAATATTCTTACTTTATTCTTAGTTCTTTTGAATGTTTGAATGAACAGCTGGCGTGACTTTCTCGTCTGACTATTGTATAGTAATGGACTATTTTTATCTAAAAAACAGTCATCACCTCGCCTTGTGATTCAAAATATCAATGTGTATAACAAAATATCAAATAATGTATAACATTATTAGATGTGCACTTGAGAAAAATTTCTGTACTTGTTGTTAAAAGCAATTCCCTTTTAACCATGCAACATCTGTTGTGCCAAAGAAGATAATTTTGAATAAAATTAAGAATTTAGAAATAGGCCGACACATCTAGAAAATACCTGAGTCTATACCTAATTCATGCAGGTGAACGGGCTAGAGTCAAGAAAACTTCAATTAATCTTGCCATGCCTGATTTAATAGGTTTATACTATAGAATAACACTACAATTTGAAATAATAGAAAAATACAAACAGCTTCAATAAACATTGGCAGCTAAAATCGAACAACAGAAACAACAATATCATGTTACTTTGTTGACATTCTTCATCTGATTCGGGGGCGCATTACTATCCCCGTTTAGATAGCAATACGTCACAAAACCAAACAAGATCAGTCATAAAATAACCAATCAATTTCAACATGAATTACTCAAGAAAGAAAAAAACCCGTTGAACCCAAATTTCGTCGATAGTAACCCATATAACCCATTTCATAATAATTTTGAATCCCCACTTTTTATTGACATTCTCGAATGAACCTTTGTTTCACTACACTGCACTTTCGTTGGTTTGTACGTTGCTTTATCGTCGGGGTTACAGTACCTTGTTTTTGGCGGTGAGCTTTTACCGGTTGAATTTGGCTTGACGGCGACGTCCTCTTACGTCCCTAGACCTGTCGTCTGAACGGGTGTCTTGAAGCGGTTTTACATAAAGTTGCGGAACCAAAGGGGTGGTAGTACAAGAAGTTGGTTTGGGGACACACATGAACCGCTGTAAATAAATGTATTACAGCATTAATTTCTAACTCTTCCTACAATTCATCAAAAGCTAAAACAGGAGTTTATTCTGTTATTTAATTTAGATTTTATCTTGACGTTCTGATTTCCTTCTCAAAATTTAACAGATTTAAAACAAATTTACTTGCCAGAGTGTCATTAATCTACAATGCAACTTTATGAAAACACTCGTAATAAATTAATATAATGCTTTTAGAAAAATGAATACTTCATTAATTATGATGTTAACTTTTATGATATTTTTCGTTTGGTTTGCAAAATCAAATATAATTTTTCATATAGTAGCTCGGCTAGTATTGTTGGAAACTTGTGCGCTAGCCAACATTTATTTTATTTATTAATTATGAACTTTAGGACGCAATCCAAGTGTAAATAACGGGCATTTGCCCAAAACTGCTCAGAACCTTAATTAAAAATGAACATTCCAGAGTTTATGATTTGATTTACCTACAAATACAAGTCCACAAACTAGTATCAACTGAAATTATGAATTTATCACCTAATAAAACAAGACACTTTATAACACAATAAAAGAAAAAAATATTAAAATTTGAACATTCATTAATATTAATTTCCTGGAGAAGAAAAACTTTCTTCTTCATCTATTAAGATTTCTATCATAAAAAATTTACTAAATCATTCGAAAGCCTTAATGACATAAGAAAACAGAGTCTGAAAAATATAAATTATAAAATGTCATAAACTCAATATGAACATAATCTTAAAAATTTCATTCCAATTTAAATGCTATCTTCCTGACTTTCAGCAATACTCTACGATAATATATCTCCAGAAACAATAACTCAAATGTAACGTAACTGAAAACTTTCTATACTTCTGTAGAAAAAAAATTTATAATTATCTTCCATCACTAATAAAATCAAAAGGATTATTCTCAATCAATGTTATTAACTTGAAAAATAACAGGCTTAATTAATTCAATACTCTTATGGAAGTTTCAATCAATTCAATTCCCTAAATTATATTTTAACCTTATTTTACGTACCTTAGCAGTTATTTGAAGAAACAATTATTCGTACATGATGAAGAAACACAATTAAACCTTTCAGGACATGGCGCTACTAGAAAATTTAAACTTTAATAAAAATAAAACTAGCTCCTACATTAACTAATGAAATACTTGTAAACCTGCCCAAAAAGGGCGATACATAATGACTACATCTTTACTCTCGTAGTGCTCCTAGCAAAGTGTCCTCCGGAACGTAATCTGGTCTGTCGGCTGGGGAATCGCCCCACTACTGTATTTAGAAACAGGTCTCCTATTGGGCGAATGGAATCAATTTGACCAATCGTCGCGTGGCTTCTACAGCCTTTGGACCAAATAGTAACTGCAAAATCGGTGGTTTGTTATAATTTCAAAGCTTGCTGTTTTCCAACTTATCGCATTTTATGTCGCGACAAGAAGGCTAAGTTTTAGAGATAATTCTATAATCTACATTCCTCGACGACTCGGAGCCACAATTTTTAAATATCTATCATGGGAAACTCGAAGTCATGGCCGGTCATAATAGAGAGAGAAAATAATTTATTTCGCTAACTCACTTACAATAATGGCTCTAGTCTATTGCGTATTAAATTTACTATTATAACTAGGGAAAAGGCCTGAATTAAAGAGAGTGCCCGGCACACTCCCCTTCCTTCCGGTGTGAAACACGCAAAAAGAAATCTAATCAGGATATGTTACCATAGAGGCATTCTGTATGATTTGGAGAGTCGAATTTCTGGATTGATAGTAGGATCCAATTTGAAGCGGGCCCTCTTCAAAAGAAATCTCTTTAATCATTCCGAAATTCAGCAAAATGTATATCTAATTGAGATTTGTGGCAAGAGTCTTTAAAACTGTGGCAAGAGTCAGGACAAAACAATATGGGCGTGTCCACCTTTTAAGTAGACACTAAAGACGGACCGAGTATAATAATCTTGAATACTTCAATCACTTTATTGAGTCCCTGGTTATTTTCTTGGCAAACTCTAACAAGGGAAAACGTTTAAAAGACATCATAGTTTTAATTGGTTCTATGTTACTCTGCTGTTGTAAAATATGAAGTACGTTTGATCATAATAGTAAAGGATGAAACTTTTTCACTCAGCTGAATGTATTGAAATCTAACTATCATTACTATATAGTTGAGAGTGCAATATATTTTTAACAATATAAAGCAATTCAGTAGGCAATACTATTCTACATCGACTACGATTCAAAGGTAATAATGGTTGAAACTGCAACGCTAGCGAGCCATCGGAGAGCAATGACACACGCTTGATGTACATTCCGTAGCTATGAAAATTTCTATCCATTATTGTATTCCAGCAGGAAATCTCTATCACTGAATTGTATTAAAGTGAACTAAAACGGAATCAGTTGAACTGAATAAACCTATGATAAGATTATAATTGTATTAATCACGGAAGGTAAACTAATAAAGAATAGGGATATCAACAAAATAATATGAAATATAAAGCGAATAGAATATAAAATATGAGGCCTTAGACATTATTCTTATTATTTTATGAATGGAATATATTTTATCTATATGTACTAACTCCTAACTATGTGAATGTATAATCCTTAACTATGAATGGATGAGTATTAAGCTATTGAAAATGGGTATAGTATAGAATATTATGATAAATCGTCTTATGCTAAATAACTTATTATTATTATTATTATTAGAGACATCATTTACATACATAGTATTATGACTGTTGATGACTTCAAAAATTGATCATCACCCGATTTACCAAACAATCAATTATCTACTACCGTGAGAAAACTGTACAATAATTTCAATTACCGCGAGTATGCAGCCGTGCATGAAATAAAATTAAACCTAATTCACCTACCTAAATATATTTAATATTACGAAGTTAATAACATAATTTAATGACTAATCTAGTTGCGCAAGTTATTTACATTCCGGAATTTCTTCTATATACTTTATATTGTCACGTAACAAAATCTTTGACTAACCCTTCCTGAACCCGTAATGAATCCTTCTAACAAATACGGTAAATATCTTTATCATAACTCCTTTTTCTCTTTTCTCCTTCTCATTCATTAGGAATCATCTCGTTGAGTGTATAGAGACAAGGCTATAGAGTGGCGCCATACTCACAAAAACCTATCCAATTATAACTCACGACAAAAAATCTTGCCTTCAATAGACTGATCTGTTTCCTATTTTTTTCTGATCTGTTTCGGATATTTTTCAACATGACTCAAGCGTGATTTTGCATTATAATATTCCAGTAGGAAACCTTCACCACAGAACGTTAGTCAAAACAAAACTATGATATCGGGTGCCAGGCTTTAATCGACAATAATAATTCTGTATTTCACTTCTCACTAGAGTACGTGACATTTTCTCTAAACACTGGAAGCATAGGCTACTATTACACCATTACTGATTTACAAGTGCACTGACATTTCCAACCTTACTGGAGCCTCACATATTTCTCAACAATAAACTTCATATCCAACTAGTTTCAATTACTCTACTAGCTCTCAAAACATCCCAACTTGGAGAACTTGATTGCAATTTTACTATTCATCATTAAAAAATTTATCATTTCATTAAAGATTTTCCTATTTTTTTTTTATTTATTAATACCTTTTGACTACTTATCTCTAAAGGGTCCTACTACTGTTAATTACCTCAATTTAATTTTCCCAACAAAAATTCTATTTCCTTTTTGACACGAATTTTCCTACATATTTCTACTTTCATATCCCCAATTAACCTTTTAATCAACCTTTCAACTCTCAACTACAGGATAATTTAAACTCATTCTTAACTCAAGAGATTTTTTCCCTTTTCATTTCAAATTCAACTAGAAGAATTTCACTGCTAATTTTATTTTAATTTAACCCGTTCAGTACTGTTCCAATATTTATTTCTACTTTCACTAATAACCATTTTAACATTACCTAGGTACTCGAAAAAGTTTCTCTGTTATTTTATTTGTATACCTTAACTAATCACTTTAAATATTCATTGTCTAAAACTTTCAGTTTTCGTTACCATACCAAATTTCTAAGCAACTTTAAACTCAATAATACCCCTTTTTTTTACTAATTATTACTTGTGTTTTTGCGGCTGACTTTCCTACCAAACATTAACGAACCTTTTGACTGGGCTTCCCTAAACTGCATTACGCTGATTGTTTTCCTTACAATCACTACGAAGACTCACTAAATATTCTAGATTTCGGTTTACGTTATTCTACTGACGAGCCCCATAACTCTCGAATGAACCAGACCGTTTACTAGATACAAAAAATCTCAGCTCACACCATCTTCGGTGCCTTTCGCTAAAATTATACAATTCCACCGTACAAATTTGCAAGGTTAGTCACAGCTAAATTCCTTGATTTGTTACATGGACAACTTTCGGGCAGTGCTCCGTTCTCTCTGGACACGGACCTACACTCGCGCCGATTACCTAAATTCAACAACAACACACATAGGCAGGACATCCCCGTGTCCTCCTCTAAATCTTGAGTCTCAACTAAACAAAAAAAAAATTCCCCACAGTCTACAGGAAACGTTACCAACACAACGGATCTTTACACTATCACTACGCATGCCTACCGCAAAAATCACACCCTAAAAAAAATATTTCCAATAATAAAACTGATTCACCTTTTCGAGAATAAACATTACTGATAAAGGGACTTAACAACCTCATCTCAATCAACTTATTTTTATACAAATTCCCAAGGATTTGATCATCGTTTCAACTTTAATCTACAATATCTAATTATTCAGTTTAAACATCTCAAGGCCAAAACTACTCATCAACTTTTCAAAACTACATATCAACAATAACTAATAAAACAGTTTCCTATTTATTCTCTGATTACCTTCGATCTACCTAGACTTATCAAAAAAATTTTCTATTTTCCTCAAACATTCTCCCATAATAATTTCCCAATTTTCCTAATTTACTTGGGTTGACCTTTAAAATCTCAATATTCACTTTCACTACTACTATAATGATATTCCACTACCAGACGTGAGACCAGAATACGTACGTTGACATTACAATAATTTCTATCATCATTCACGGAATTACAGAATGCAAAAAATTTATTCAGCACTTAAAATCAGTAGTTTTTCACCTATGCTAGTTTCTTCTACTAATTTCTATTCTACCGTTAAACCTTTAATTTCTCAAAAAATCAATTTCAATATCAAGTTTTAGAATACTTTCAACTTGAGCTTCAATGATACCTAACTTTATCTTTAAGCACTTCAAAAGATTATCATTTTAATGGTTTAACATAACTGAATAACTTTCCTGTTTCATCTACAATTATTTAAACTTCAGAAAAATTGGAGTAGCAACAATAAATTATTCATTCAACTCCAAACCCAAAATATTGACAGTTAACACGTTCACAGAATGAATTATTAAGTATAGACTCAGAAAAATTGATCTAGTATTATTAGAGTAAGTTATGAAAAATTTAATTTTTTAGAAAATTTGAATTCCAGAGATTTAAATATCTCTAGACAGAGATTAAATATCTCTAGTGCGCAGTTGTGTGCCAAAGAAGATAATTTTGAATAAAATTAAGAATTTAGAAATAGGCCGACACATCTAGAAAATACCTGAGTCTATACCTAATTCATGCAGGTGAACGGGCTAGAGTCAAGAAAACTTCAATTAATCTTGCCATGCCTGATTTAATAGGTTTATACTATAGAATAACACTACAATTTGAAATAATAGAAAAATACAAACAGCTTCAATAAACATTGGCAGCTAAAATCGAACAACAGAAACAACAATATCATGTTACTTTGTTGACATTCTTCAATCGCCCCACTACTGTATTTAGAAACAGGTCTCCTATTGGGCGAATGGAATCAATTTGACCAATCGTCGCGTGGCTTCTACAGCCTTTGGACCAAATAGTAACTGCAAAATCGGTGGTTTGTTATAATTTCAAAGCTTGCTGTTTTCCAACTTATCGCATTTTATGTCGCGACAAGAAGGCTAAGTTTTAGAGATAATTCTATAATCTACATTCCTCGACGACTCGGAGCCACAATTTTTAAATATCTATCATGGGAAACTCGAAGTCATGGCCGGTCATAATAGAGAGAGAAAATAATTTATTTCGCTAACTCACTTACAATAATGGCTCTAGTCTATTGCGTATTAAATTTACTATTATAACTAGGGAAAAGGCCTGAATTAAAGAGAGTGCCCGGCACACTCCCCTTCCTTCCGGTGTGAAACACGCAAAAAGAAATCTAATCAGGATATGTTACCATAGAGGCATTCTGTATGATTTGGAGAGTCGAATTTCTGGATTGATAGTAGGATCCAATTTGAAGCGGGCCCTCTTCAAAAGAAATCTCTTTAATCATTCCGAAATTCAGCAAAATGTATATCTAATTGAGATTTGTGGCAAGAGTCTTTAAAACTGTGGCAAGAGTCAGGACAAAACAATATGGGCGTGTCCACCTTTTAAGTAGACACTAAAGACGGACCGAGTATAATAATCTTGAATACTTCAATCACTTTATTGAGTCCCTGGTTATTTTCTTGGCAAACTCTAACAAGGGAAAACGTTTAAAAGACATCATAGTTTTAATTGGTTCTATGTTACTCTGCTGTTGTAAAATATGAAGTACGTTTGATCATAATAGTAAAGGATGAAACTTTTTCACTCAGCTGAATGTATTGAAATCTAACTATCATTACTATAGAGTTGAGAGTGCAATATATTTTTAACAATATAAAGCAATTCAGTAGGCAATACTATTCTACATCGACTACGATTCAAAGATAATAATGGTTGAAACTGCAACGCTAGCGAGCCATCGGAGAGCAATGACACACGCTTGATGTACATTCCGTAGCTATGAAAATTTCTATCCATTATTGTATTCCAGCAGGAAATCTCTATCACTGAATTGTATTAAAGTGAACTAAAACGGAATCAGTTGAACTGAATAAACCTATGATAAGATTATAATTGTATTAATCACGGAAGGTAAACTAATAAAGAATAGGGATATCAACAAAATAATATGAAATATAAAGCGAATAGAATATAAAATATGAGGCCTTAGACATTATTCTTATTATTTTATGAATGGGAATATATTTTATCTATATGTACTAACTCCTAACTATGTGAATGTATAATCCTTAACTATGAATGGATGAGTATTAAGCTATTGAAAATGGGTATAGTATAGAATATTATGATAAATCGTCTTATGCTAAATAACTTATTATTATTATTATTATTAGAGACATCATTTACATACATAGTATTATGACTGTTGATGACTTCAAAAATTGATCATCACCCGATTTACCAAACAATCATTATCTACTACCGTGAGAAAACTGTACAATAATTTCAATTACCGCGAGTATGCAGCCGTGCATGAAATAAAATTAAACCTAATTCACCTACCTAAATATATTTAATATTACGAAGTTAATAACATAATTTAATGACTAATCTAGTTGCGCAAGTTATTTACATTCCGGAATTTCTTCTATATACTTTATATTGTCACGTAACAAAATCTTTGACTAACCCTTCCTGAACCCGTAATGAATCCTTCTAACAAATACGGTAAATATCTTTATCATAACTCCTTTTTCTCTTTTCTCCTTCTCATTCATTAGGAATCATCTCGTTGAGTGTATAGAGACAAGGCTATAGAGTGGCGCCATACTCACAAAAACCTATCCAATTATAACTCACGACAAAAAATCTTGCCTTCAATAGACTGATCTGTTTCCTATTTTTTTCTGATCTGTTTCGGATATTTTTCAACATGACTCAAGCGTGATTTTGCATTATAATATTCCAGTAGGAAACCTTCACCACAGAACGTTAGTCAAAACAAAACTATGATATCGGGTGCCAGGCTTTAATCGACAATAATAATTCTGTATTTCACTTCTCACTAGAGTACGTGACATTTTCTCTAAACACTGGAAGCATAGGCTACTATTACACCATTACTGATTTACAAGTGCACTGACATTTCCAACCTTACTGGAGCCTCACATATTTCTCAACAATAAACTTCATATCCAACTAGTTTCAATTACTCTACTAGCTCTCAAAACATCCCAACTTGGAGAACTTGATTGCAATTTTACTATTCATCATTAAAAAATTTATCATTTCATTAAAGATTTTCCTATTTTTTTTTTATTTATTAATACCTTTTGACTACTTATCTCTAAAGGGTCCTACTACTGTTAATTACCTCAATTTAATTTTCCCAACAAAAATTCTATTTCCTTTTTGACACGAATTTTCCTACATATTTCTACTTTCATATCCCCAATTAACCTTTTAATCAACCTTTCAACTCTCAACTACAGGATAATTTAAACTCATTCTTAACTCAAGAGATTTTTTCCCTTTTCATTTCAAATTCAACTAGAAGAATTTCACTGCTAATTTTATTTTAATTTAACCCGTTCAGTACTGTTCCAATATTTATTTCTACTTTCACTAATAACCATTTTAACATTACCTAGGTACTCGAAAAAGTTTCTCTGTTATTTTATTTGTATACCTTAACTAATCACTTTAAATATTCATTGTCTAAAACTTTCAGTTTTCGTTACCATACCAAATTTCTAAGCAACTTTAAACTCAATAATACCCCTTTTTTTTACTAATTATTACTTGTGTTTTTGCGGCTGACTTTCCTACCAAACATTAACGAACCTTTTGACTGGGCTTCCCTAAACTGCATTACGCTGATTGTTTTCCTTACAATCACTACGAAGACTCACTAAATATTCTAGATTTCGGTTTACGTTATTCTACTGACGAGCCCCATAACTCTCGAATGAACCAGACCGTTTACTAGATACAAAAAATCTCAGCTCACACCATCTTCGGTGCCTTTCGCTAAAATTATACAATTCCACCGTACAAATTTGCAAGGTTAGTCACAGCTAAATTCCTTGATTTGTTACATGGACAACTTTCGGGCAGTGCTCCGTTCTCTCTGGACACGGACCTACACTCGCGCCGATTACCTAAATTCAACAACAACACACATAGGCAGGACATCCCCGTGTCCTCCTCTAAATCTTGAGTCTCAACTAAACAAAAAAAAAATTCCCCACAGTCTACAGGAAACGTTACCAACACAACGGATCTTTACACTATCACTACGCATGCCTACCGCAAAAATCACACCCTAAAAAAAAATATTTCCAATAATAAAACTGATTCACCTTTTCGAGAATAAACATTACTGATAAAGGGACTTAACAACCTCATCTCAATCAACTTATTTTTATACAAATTCCCAAGGATTTGATCATCGTTTCAACTTTAATCTACAATATCTAATTATTCAGTTTAAACATCTCAAGGCCAAAACTACTCATCAACTTTTCAAAACTACATATCAACAATAACTAATAAAACAGTTTCCTATTTATTCTCTGATTACCTTCGATCTACCTAGACTTATCAAAAAAATTTTCTATTTTCCTCAAACATTCTCCCATAATAATTTCCCAATTTTCCTAATTTACTTGGGTTGACCTTTAAAATCTCAATATTCACTTTCACTACTACTATAATGATATTCCACTACCAGACGTGAGACCAGAATACGTACGTTGACATTACAATAATTTCTATCATCATTCACGGAATTACAGAATGCAAAAAATTTATTCAGCACTTAAAATCAGTAGTTTTTCACCTATGCTAGTTTCTTCTACTAATTTCTATTCTACCGTTAAACCTTTAATTTCTCAAAAAATCAATTTCAATATCAAGTTTTAGAATACTTTCAACTTGAGCTTCAATGATACCTAACTTTATCTTTAAGCACTTCAAAAGATTATCATTTTAATGGTTTAACATAACTGAATAACTTTCCTGTTTCATCTACAATTATTTAAACTTCAGAAAAATTGGAGTAGCAACAATAAATTATTCATTCAACTCCAAACCCAAAATATTGACAGTTAACACGTTCACAGAATGAATTATTAAGTATAGACTCAGAAAAATTGATCTAGTATTATTAGAGTAAGTTATGAAAAATTTAATTTTTTAGAAAATTTGAATTCCAGAGATTTAAATATCTCTAGACAGAGATTAAATATCTCTAGTGCGCAGTTGTGTGCCAAAGAAGATAATTTTGAATAAAATTAAGAATTTAGAAATAGGCCGACACATCTAGAAAATACCTATTAAATCAGGCATGGCAAGATTAATTGAAGTTTTCTTGACTCTAGCCCGTTCACCTGCATGAATTAGGTATAGACTCAGGTATTTTCTAGATGTGTCGGCCTATTTCTAAATTCTTAATTTTATTCAAAATTATCTTCTTTGGCACACAACTGCGCACTAGAGATATTTAATCTCTGTCTAGAGATATTTAAATCTCTGGAATTCAAATTTTCTAAAAAATTAAATTTTTCATAACTTACTCTAATAATACTAGATCAATTTTTCTGAGTCTATACTTAATAATTCATTCTGTGAACGTGTTAACTGTCAATATTTGGGTTTGGAGTTGAATGAATAATTTATTGTTGCTACTCCAATTTTTCTGAAGTTTAAATAATTGTAGATGAAACAGGAAAGTTATTCAGTTATGTTAAACCATTAAAATGATAATCTTTTGAAGTGCTTAAAGATAAAGTTAGGTATCATTGAAGCTCAAGTTGAAAGTATTCTAAAACTTGATATTGAAATTGATTTTTTGAGAAATTAAAGGTTTAACGGTAGAATAGAAATTAGTAGAAGAAACTAGCATAGGTGAAAAACTACTGATTTTAAGTGCTGAATAAATTTTTTGCATTCTGTAATTCCGTGAATGATGATAGAAATTATTGTAATGTCAACGTACGTATTCTGGTCTCACGTCTGGTAGTGGAATATCATTATAGTAGTAGTGAAAGTGAATATTGAGATTTTAAAGGTCAACCCAAGTAAATTAGGAAAATTGGGAAATTATTATGGGAGAATGTTTGAGGAAAATAGAAAATTTTTTTGATAAGTCTAGGTAGATCGAAGGTAATCAGAGAATAAATAGGAAACTGTTTTATTAGTTATTGTTGATATGTAGTTTTGAAAAGTTGATGAGTAGTTTTGGCCTTGAGATGTTTAAACTGAATAATTAGATATTGTAGATTAAAGTTGAAACGATGATCAAATCCTTGGGAATTTGTATAAAAATAAGTTGATTGAGATGAGGTTGTTAAGTCCCTTTATCAGTAATGTTTATTCTCGAAAAGGTGAATCAGTTTTATTATTGGAAATATTTTTTTTTAGGGTGTGATTTTTGCGGTAGGCATGCGTAGTGATAGTGTAAAGATCCGTTGTGTTGGTAACGTTTCCTGTAGACTGTGGGGAATTTTTTTTTTGTTTAGTTGAGACTCAAGATTTAGAGGAGGACACGGGGATGTCCTGCCTATGTGTGTTGTTGTTGAATTTAGGTAATCGGCGCGAGTGTAGGTCCGTGTCCAGAGAGAACGGAGCACTGCCCGAAAGTTGTCCATGTAACAAATCAAGGAATTTAGCTGTGACTAACCTTGCAAATTTGTACGGTGGAATTGTATAATTTTAGCGAAAGGCACCGAAGATGGTGTGAGCTGAGATTTTTTGTATCTAGTAAACGGTCTGGTTCATTCGAGAGTTATGGGGCTCGTCAGTAGAATAACGTAAACCGAAATCTAGAATATTTAGTGAGTCTTCGTAGTGATTGTAAGGAAAACAATCAGCGTAATGCAGTTTAGGGAAGCCCAGTCAAAAGGTTCGTTAATGTTTGGTAGGAAAGTCAGCCGCAAAAACACAAGTAATAATTAGTAAAAAAAAGGGGTATTATTGAGTTTAAAGTTGCTTAGAAATTTGGTATGGTAACGAAAACTGAAAGTTTTAGACAATGAATATTTAAAGTGATTAGTTAAGGTATACAAATAAAATAACAGAGAAACTTTTTCGAGTACCTAGGTAATGTTAAAATGGTTATTAGTGAAAGTAGAAATAAATATTGGAACAGTACTGAACGGGTTAAATTAAAATAAAATTAGCAGTGAAATTCTTCTAGTTGAATTTGAAATGAAAAGGGAAAAAATCTCTTGAGTTAAGAATGAGTTTAAATTATCCTGTAGTTGAGAGTTGAAAGGTTGATTAAAAGGTTAATTGGGGATATGAAAGTAGAAATATGTAGGAAAATTCGTGTCAAAAAGGAAATAGAATTTTTGTTGGGAAAATTAAATTGAGGTAATTAACAGTAGTAGGACCCTTTAGAGATAAGTAGTCAAAAGGTATTAATAAATAAAAAAAAAATAGGAAAATCTTTAATGAAATGATAAATTTTTTAATGATGAATAGTAAAATTGCAATCAAGTTCTCCAAGTTGGGATGTTTTGAGAGCTAGTAGAGTAATTGAAACTAGTTGGATATGAAGTTTATTGTTGAGAAATATGTGAGGCTCCAGTAAGGTTGGAAATGTCAGTGCACTTGTAAATCAGTAATGGTGTAATAGTAGCCTATGCTTCCAGTGTTTAGAGAAAATGTCACGTACTCTAGTGAGAAGTGAAATACAGAATTATTATTGTCGATTAAAGCCTGGCACCCGATATCATAGTTTTGTTTTGACTAACGTTCTGTGGTGAAGGTTTCCTACTGGAATATTATAATGCAAAATCACGCTTGAGTCATGTTGAAAAATATCCGAAACAGATCAGAAAAAAATAGGAAACAGATCAGTCTATTGAAGGCAAGATTTTTTGTCGTGAGTTATAATTGGATAGGTTTTTGTGAGTATGGCGCCACTCTATAGCCTTGTCTCTATACACTCAACGAGATGATTCCTAATGAATGAGAAGGAGAAAAGAGAAAAAGGAGTTATGATAAAGATATTTACCGTATTTGTTAGAAGGATTCATTACGGGTTCAGGAAGGGTTAGTCAAAGATTTTGTTACGTGACAATATAAAGTATATAGAAGAAATTCCGGAATGTAAATAACTTGCGCAACTAGATTAGTCATTAAATTATGTTATTAACTTCGTAATATTAAATATATTTAGGTAGGTGAATTAGGTTTAATTTTATTTCATGCACGGCTGCATACTCGCGGTAATTGAAATTATTGTACAGTTTTCTCACGGTAGTAGATAATTGATTGTTTGGTAAATCGGGTGATGATCAATTTTTGAAGTCATCAACAGTCATAATACTATGTATGTAAATGATGTCTCTAATAATAATAATAATAATAATAAGTTATTTAGCATAAGACGATTTATCATAATATTCTATACTATACCCATTTTCAATAGCTTAATACTCATCCATTCATAGTAAGGATTATACATTCACATAGTTAGGAGTTAGTACATATAGATAAAATATATTCCCATTCATAAAATAATAAGAATAATGTCTAAGGCCTCATATTTTATATTCTATTCGCTTTATATTTCATATTATTTTGTTGATATCCCTATTCTTTATTAGTTTACCTTCCGTGATTAATACAATTATAATCTTATCATAGGTTTATTCAGTTCAACTGATTCCGTTTTAGTTCACTTTAATACAATTCAGTGATAGAGATTTCCTGCTGGAATACAATAATGGATAGAAATTTTCATAGCTACGGAATGTACATCAAGCGTGTGTCATTGCTCTCCGATGGCTCGCTAGCGTTGCAGTTTCAACCATTATTATCTTTGAATCGTAGTCGATGTAGAATAGTATTGCCTACTGAATTGCTTTATATTGTTAAAAATATATTGCACTCTCAACTCTATAGTAATGATAGTTAGATTTCAATACATTCAGCTGAGTGAAAAAGTTTCATCCTTTACTATTATGATCAAACGTACTTCATATTTTACAACAGCAGAGTAACATAGAACCAATTAAAACTATGATGTCTTTTAAACGTTTTCCCTTGTTAGAGTTTGCCAAGAAAATAACCAGGGACTCAATAAAGTGATTGAAGTATTCAAGATTATTATACTCGGTCCGTCTTTAGTGTCTACTTAAAAGGTGGACACGCCCATATTGTTTTGTCCTGACTCTTGCCACAGTTTTAAAGACTCTTGCCACAAATCTCAATTAGATATACATTTTGCTGAATTTCGGAATGATTAAAGAGATTTCTTTTGAAGAGGGCCCGCTTCAAATTGGATCCTACTATCAATCCAGAAATTCGACTCTCCAAATCATACAGAATGCCTCTATGGTAACATATCCTGATTAGATTTCTTTTTGCGTGTTTCACACCGGAAGGAAGGGGAGTGTGCCGGGCACTCTCTTTAATTCAGGCCTTTTCCCTAGTTATAATAGTAAATTTAATACGCAATAGACTAGAGCCATTATTGTAAGTGAGTTAGCGAAATAAATTATTTTCTCTCTCTATTATGACCGGCCATGACTTCGAGTTTCCCATGATAGATATTAAAAATTGTGGCTCCGAGTCGTCGAGGAATGTAGATTATAGAATTATCTCTAAAACTTAGCATTTTATGTCGCGACAAGAAGGCTAAGTTTTAGAGATAATTCTATAATCTACATTCCTCGACGACTCGGAGCCACAATTTTTAAATATCTATCATGGGAAACTCGAAGTCATGGCCGGTCATAATAGAGAGAGAAAATAATTTATTTCGCTAACTCACTTACAATAATGGCTCTAGTCTATTGCGTATTAAATTTACTATTATAACTAGGGAAAAGGCCTGAATTAAAGAGAGTGCCCGGCACACTGTATCAAATAATAACTCCTATGTGGTGGCAAAATTTCATCTGCCTTCATATTATAGAATTTCTTATTAAAATTTATATTACCTTATGTTTCAGATTCTATCAAAAAATCTTGTGGGTCGACTGTGGGCATTGAGACCCAAATTGAAGATGCTATTAAGGATTGGCTAAAATATGCGACAGTCAGAGTATTTTCAGTGGAGAAAAAAACAATCTAATTTCGTCGGTAATTAAAAAGTATTATGAAATGAAAGTGGAAAGTTATTTTGAAAGTCCCTTTCTATTAGAACACTGTAATAAAATATTTGTTTCTCTATTGCATAAATCACAAACTATCATCATACCTGAAAACTAAAATGTAGGCGGGTTTATATGATGCCAATTGACAAGACAATAATATTGTCTTCTGAAATTTATAGCTGGTGTATAATTTCATCAATTGAATCTTTTAATTCTAGAACCATCATCTAGGCATAGCTAAATAAAAACTAATTGACAATTATTATTGTTTTGCCAATTGGCATAGTTTAAACCTGGCATAAATGTCAAGTAAAAATTTAGATGATCTATATTATTTGCTAGAAAGAATTGAGCTATTTTTGCTCACCACAGATAAAATTATCTAAATTTAAATTATTAAAATATAAAATTATTTAAATTTAATTATCTAAAATTATCATACTAAAAATTTAAGATTTTCAAACAACTGCTGAATTCTTGAAATAATAGTTTTAATTTATGTTTCTTACAGACATAAAATGTTTTTGAGCTTGGCAGAGTATATTAAATTACCATGGTAATTTGGTTGTAACCATCTTAGTTCTTTAAACAACCTATCATCATACTATTTTTGTGGATCAAAATTGAAGTAATATGGAAATAGAAAGAAAAATAAAAATCTCAGTATCCTTTTTGAATGATGTGAATCATTTACTTTCAGTATACATTCATTTTATCGACGAATATGCCATAAAATCGCTTCAATTCAGTCAAATATCAGTGACACAGCCATTTAAGCTCAACTCCAACAGAAATTCATCAAGTTTTCAATCTTAAAATTTTCATGTATAATATATGTAAACTATACGTATTTTAAAATACTTGACATAGTTTACCAAGATTGACCTAAAAAATACGTATTATATACGTGGTGTGCTGACTGGGAACCTAGGCCTACACACAAATCTAATTTCTAGCTTAATCTACTTTTTGATTTATAAATTAGGTTAATGTGATTAATATTTAAAAACAAAATTAAAATTGCTTACCCGAACCATAACCAAAGTTAACAATTTTAAAACTTTCGGCAATGTTTGAAAATCACAGTGATTACACTGATTTTACAAAATTAAAGTGATTAAAATTGCGCAAGAGAATTCAATGTAAAGAAGCTGAATATGCGATTACTACAACTACCCTGATGTATAAAACGAATTCTTATAAATTACCCAAAACGTCATTTAGCAGGTTCAAAACAAAAACTAATTGAACATGTGAATTATGCTATCACATATGTTTCGCTCAAGAACAGGTTGTTTGTATTTTTTCATAGTTGAAAGAATAGGTAGATTTGAGATGTGTTTTAACACTGAATGCTAAATATTCCACATCCTTTGAACTCATCGCCTCTTGAATTGCGTAGCTTGCAAAGAAAAAGTAAAATTAAAATTATTCTTTATGACAATAAATGATTGAGACATAGTGCTGGATTCCAGAGTAAAAAGCAAGCTCACAGCGGTTTAGTCAGGCAGGAAATTATTCAATAAGTATAAAGAATAAAGTTTTATATAATGTTATAAGTTAATTATTATTATTTATAAATTTTGCACTCTACTTTGTTAATAATATTCATTCAATATATTATAATTGACCGAGCGAAGTGTGGTCTAAAAGATTCAAGTCGACGGTTTGGCATTTCTCTTAACGTTTAAATGTTTATATGTTGTGCATTTATGGCGAAACGCGGTAATAGATTTTCATGAAATTTGACAGGTAGCCTATGTTCCTTTTTAAACTGCGCGTCGACGTATATTCATCATAAATCAGCTGTCGAGTGGATTAGAAATCGCATGCCATGACGCATGCATTTCAATATCTCAATGTAACTTGGTAAAAAATCAGCAGCTGTGTAGAATAGTAGTTCTGTGAACAGTAGACCTCACGCAGTATTCTCATCCACAAGTAGGCCTACCTGATTGAAACTATTATAGACCTTATGGAAATACAGCAATAGACTCTGGCTTCTCCACACATCTGTGTAGTCACTTGTCAGCTAATTTATGATGAATAATTCTATAGTCTGATTTTTACTCTAATATTGGCGTATGAAGGAGGCTCCTTTTTCCTTTTATATTATCCTTGAAATGCAAAATTTCCAAAAACCTTGTATATACGTCGACGCGCAATTAAAAAAGGAACATACCTGTCAAATTTCATGAAAATCTATTACCGCGTTTCGCCGTAAATGCGCAACATATATACATTTAAACATTCAAACATTAAGAGAAATGCCAAAGTAACCGTCGACTTGAATCTTAAGCTGGGTTTACACCAAAGCTATTAACAAAATGTTGATAACTTAATCCTTATAGATTCTATTAGATTGAAAGGAACTTGACAAACACATATATGTTCATCATGTGTATGATAAGTTGTATTCAATCTAATAGAATCTATAAGGATTAGGTTAACATTTTGCTCTTATTCCTCACTTCGCTCGGTCAACTATAAATTGCATGCCTTATTGACTGCAATTTTTATGCACTCTTAAATAGGATGCAAAGAAATTATAACAGCTCGTCTGGGCGCCTAGATGTCTTCTGGTTTTCTCGCGACAAATTCCGGAAAGCGTTAAATGATGATTAAATCTTGTGTAAACATGTTCTGATCAAATAAATACCCGGTAGTTGGTGTATCAGTGTGGATGTGCATATGGTTTGGGACGTCGTTCAGTTATAAATGTTATTTATTCTCTTAATAACATTTTTGTTCATTATTTGTTATTATATTCTTCAATTTTTATAAGTTTTGGAATTTTGAATTCTCAATTTGTTTTATTTTTACTTTTTTCATAAGTATTTGAAATCTTTGTATTTTTCATTTTTGAATTAGGTGGTATTTTTGTTGTTTGTATTATTTTTCTTTTTTTATTTGTATCTGTACAATTTTTATTGTTAAGGAGACATTTATTTGGGGAAACTCGTTGTATTTATTGTGAATAAATAAATAAATGTACTACTGATTGCGTGCAATAACACATGCAGTTAATAACTAAAATATTATAGTATTGTCTCTCGAACTTTCTCTGCTTTGAACTTTCTTCTGCTGTCCTGTTGCCAGTATGTCTTGAAGGAGATTAGCTTTTGATGTTAGTATTTTTGATACACCAACCCCAACAGCCATTGGCCGTTTTCACACCGATATCTCGCCGACACGACATAGGCCTACATACAGGATTTACTCTGATGGACAGTATAAGAGGAGGCTGCGGTTTATAATTGCGCGAGGTTTACTGTTCACAGAACTACTAGTATATTTATATTTGTTTATAAATTGCAACCTAGTAAATTATAATGTATTTTTACACTTACTTAACCAGCTGGCTGGTGAGGTTGGGTAGAGATCAGGTCAAGCAGTTGATTGCTCTGATAACTGGACATAGCCACTTCAGAAAACATCTACACACAATTATTTTACTCAGAAATGAAAGTCAAAATTTTAAGCTTTGTAATTAGTCTGAAGAGACTGCCAAGCATATCATACTGGATTGCAAAAGACTAGGGGCTAGTAGAAGGGTTCTGTTTGGCTGCAATCAACCAGGTGATAAATGGTATATGTTGGTATAGGGAAAAAACTTCTGGATTTTGTTAAGGACTTGGGTATTGGTTTGCTTAACTAACATACTCTTGAGACACACAATAAGCTTCGATTGACGTGTGAGATTCTTTGAACCTTTTGATCCTTGAATCCGTCCCTTCATACTGTAACATAACATATTGGGTTAGGATAGGAAATTCACGAAAGACGTCATCATCACGTCTGAAATACTTGAGTGATAAACTCGAAATTTTGCATCTTGATTCTTAATTTACCGAGGATGGTTATAGCATGGGATATTATTTTCATAAAATTAATCTGCCACTTGCAGTTTCCATTAAATTTGGTTCGATTATAAAGCCGCGTTTAGACCAGAGTTGTCAACTGAGTTTTCAACAAATTGCGGCCATTTGATGCCAAATTCTTGAAAATACAGAAAAATTTTGAGAAATATTTCAACAAAACAAGGATTTGTGTTTGTTTTCCACTTAGTGTGGAAAGTTTCCCCTCTATAAGTTAACACCGACTACATTGTGTTCTGGGCAAAAATTGGCAACTTTTGTTGCTCTAACAGCTTGTTGCTTGATAACAGCAATTAACTTGCTTTCTACAAAAAACTTAATTGACTGCATGTCGTTGTTTAAAACATCAAAATAGTGTGTTAATAATACATCGCAGTTAGCAATGGATCAAGAAACCATCATCTACAAAAAAAATTGACAACTCTTTTATAGAAAACCATTGGTGGACAACTAGTTGATATATATCAGCTAGACAAATTAAAAACAATAGAGTGATTGTGCTCACGTCAATATTTAAAAATACACAGAGGGTCCGATCTCACTAGGCATCAAACCTGCATCATTGTAGAAATCAATCGTCTGAAAAAAAACTACCGTAGTTGATAACATATTGGTGTAAACGCAGGTTATGAAGAGACTTGCCAGAGTTGTTTGTGGAATTATGTCCATTGCTTATGCCCATTAAAATAAGTAATTTTCAAGAAGCTTTAATAAAATATTTTGAGTACCTACAGTAATTGAATTCTTACCTTTAACAAAAAACGAGATTGTTCCTCTTTGTACTTCACTATTTGCTTTTCAAAACTCTTTTGTTCAGATTTTAAGTCTCTGATGATTATTTTCATTTCCTCAGTCTCTTCATCTTGCTGTCTTTTCTATAAAATGCAAAAAAGTTGAATTATTAGATAGAACTTGCTGTTATAAATTATCAATGATTATATATACAGTCGCAGTCTCAAGAGTGGATTCCTCTGGACCGATTGAACCCTTCCACAGCATCAAGACGCTACTATGCTTAACAATAAAAATAGTCGAAACAGATGAGTTATTGCCAGCTATTAGAGTCAACCAGTGTAGGAAGTCGTAATTTTATAATTGGGAACTAGGCAGTTAGGCATGTACAGTTGGCTTCCTTCAACCTCCGCCCGCGCGCCCCCGCATCGAAAAACTATTATTATTTTGTAATAATACCAAATCTATAGGTACTAAAATATGAGGTCACGGTGCCGTCTACTGATATCTAAGATTATCTACGATTACAACTTGCTATCTAAATACAATACTTCATCGATAACGGACAATAAAACTATTCATAAAGTATAAACTGGAAAAATTATTGAGCAATATGAAAGTTTAATGCACTGGAAATACAATGTTATATAATAGTGGTTTGCTTTTATGAATATCGGAGGTTTTTGGACAGATCACTGTCCATTCTGGGAAAAGATTTAAAAGAGATTTCTCTCCATTAACACTCTACCGACTTCAAGAAACGGTCGCTCGGTAGTATTACCGTCTGTCAGATAACCTTCTGAGGGCAACTCCAATATTAAGCAAGCTCTGAAATGGTTTCCCGGTGGTTCGGAAACCAACCATCACTGTTATGTAGGTCCATTCACCTCTCATCGTCCTTTCTTTCATTGCCTACGCTAAATCCTATCGGGCTGTAGATGAGCTACAGCATGCAAGGGCATACATGTCAAACTATGAAAGAAAAACATTTTGATACGAACCTCAGAGAGTTTTTTGCTTATAATTGATTTCAATTCTTCCATGCGAAGGCAGTACATTTCATTCAACCTTTTTTCTTTGCTTAGTTCATTATTTATCAGATCTTTTTCCAAAGTCAATTGTGCGCATTTTTCTTCAGTCGATTTGATAGCTGATTGAAGATCCTCGATTTTCCCAAGATATTCCTGTAGCAGAAGAGTTATTATATTAAACAGGCATGAAAAAAAATATTTCAATAATAAGATGTTTTTTAAATTTGTAAACCTGTAGTTAAAATTGGAGGAGGGACAGTTTTAGAAAGAGTCTGATGTGGCTTTACTCAAAAATACCTTGGTAATCATATACACTAGTAGTTATGTGAACAGTAGACCTCACGCAGTATTCTCATCCACAAGTACCTGATGTCAACTGTTTTAAATGTTAACAAACTCAGTTCACGTTTGAATTTGTATTCCATATGATATAATTCATCCAGTTCCGTGATGATCTTTCTATCTGATGAAAATTAATTTTTTAGAATCAAAAATATTATAATTTCTCCAGTATTATCCAGTTCATTTGTTTGTTTTTATGCACCTATTAAATTATTAGTTTTTTCGAATGTGAGAATATTGATACTGATTGGCACGCATAATAATACCATGACTGCAAAACAAAATATTGAAACCAAAGACCTTAAAGCTGTGATTAGACCAAATTTAATTTAAAAAATTTGGTGTGGCGCACTCACACAACTTTCCTTGCCGTTATGAAAATTGATCACCTGACGCTAGTGTTCCCGCGCATCTCAAGTCTACTATTCAAAGATTTGAGCCAGCTGGTGACAGGGCAATAACGCTGGAGACACACATGAGGTCTGCTATCTCTTCATAGTGAATGATTTAATAGAATCAACAATAATTTGCAATTGAATAATCACATTTTCACGAATTTAAAGCTTATTTTCAATTTTAGGTGAAAATGTTACTGAACTTTATTGTAGAGATTTTCATGCACAATCTACTGATTCTACTCCACTTGATTTTTTTTTGTTTCAATTGTATCTGAAGCCTGATAATTGGGAATCTATCTGCATTGATGGGGCGGAGCTCCTGAAATTTTCACAGATATGGGATTGTGGCAGTTGATAGAGCTTATCGATGACTATTTTAGGTATGAATTTGATCAAAATCGTTGGAGCCGTTTCCGAGAAAATCACGAAGAACCCTGTTTTTGACAACATTTTCGCCATTTTAGCCGCCATCTTGAATTGCATTTGATCGAAATTGTTCGAGTCGGATCCTTATAGTGAAAGGACCTTAAGTTCCAAATTTCAAGTCATTCCGTTATATTTGGGAGATGAGATATCATGTACACAGACGCACATACACTCATACACACACACACACACACACACACACACACACACACACACACACACACACACACACACACACACACACACACAGACCAATACCCGAAAACCAGTTTTTTGGACTCAGGGGACCTTGAAACGTATAGAAATTTAGAAATTGGGGTACCTACCTTAATTTTTTTCGGAAAGCAATACTTTCCTTACCTATGGTAATAGGGCATGGAAAGTAAAAATGTTAATAACTCAATCCTTATAGATTATATTAGATTGAACATAACTTATCATACACATGATGAACATATGTGTTCTCAACTTCCGTTCAATTTGATAGAATCTATAAGGATTAAGTTATAACCATTTTGTTAATAACTTTGGTGTAAACCCAGCTTAAAGATGCAGACTTCTTTAATGTCTTTGATTGAAACTATAGACCTTATGGAAATACAGCAATAGACTGGCTTCTCCACACATATGTGTGATCACTTGTCAGCTGATTTATGATGAATAATTCTATAGTCTGATTTTTACTCTAATATTGGCGTATGAAGGAGGCTCCTTTTTCCTTTTATATTATCCTTGAAATGCAAAATTTCCAAAAACCTTGTATATACATCGACGCGCAATTTAAAAAGGAACATACCTGTCAAATTTCATGAAAATCTATTACCGCGTTTCGCCGTAAATGCGCAACATAAAAACATATAAACATTAATAGAAATGCCAAACCGTCGACTTGAATCTTAGACTTCACTTCGTTCGGTCAATTATGAAATTAATAATTTTGAACATTTTTTCCAATTAGTTCTTGAAAAATGTGAGAAAACACAGAAAAAACGTTGGGGGACGCTGGGAAAACACAGTGAAACCACCTATCCTGGGCGTAATTCTGGAGTCCACTTGACAAATTATCCAGACCCTTGCTGAACTTTTGCATAGCCCCCTGTAGGTTGGGGGAACTTTGAGTCGAACATCGGGCTCAAGAATTTTTTGAAAACCAGAATACACCCACAGTATCCCTGCTTGTCGAAGGAGGCGACTAAAAGGGACCCCCCCTTTCCAAAGTCTTCCTTCTCCTTCTTAATATGCTTTGGAACTTTTCCATTTTTTGGATCATTTCTAGAATGGCACTTTTTCAATTGACTTAGCTGTGTGCCATTCTTTCTTTGTTTTTCTATCAGTCGGCCCTCCTTGGCCATATTCTAATTTCCTTTTTCTGATCAAGGCCTTTTATATTGTGTCTCCAACGGTGTCTTCCTGATACCAGGCGCCCTCCAGTAGTAGTATTTAGCCTTCCCTGGACATGTGGGGCTCTGTCTGGGTCGACTCTACTTCCCTAGCTGTTCGTAAGAACAACATGAACAAACAAACCAAACCCCAAGGCAACTCTAGAAAATTCCTTGCCTTCAAACCCATCGGGATCTGCCCCTTCAGTGCAGGTTCCTCAATCTGAGATGGGTGCTTCAGGAACACGGAAGGTTCCGTTGCACTCTTATGACTACTCAAAGAAGGGCGGGCATTTAGGCAAAACTTATTGAGAAAGGTGAGGCTTATGACCCTGCAAAGTTTATTAAATCTGTCTATAAATTACTAAAATTTTTTCAATCACTGACTGAAAAAATAAACTCCAAACAACTAATAAAAGAATATTCTTTCCAAAAAAGAACACTACTGTAGCTTGATCTGAATGAACTGATTTTCAATCAACTTGATCTTCAAATGTAATATTTCCTTAATTAATAGAATTATTACATACCTTTTCTCTCTTATCATATTCTAATTGATTTTCCAAGGATTTTGTATTATTAAGGTCGACTGTTCTCTGCAGTTCCTGAATTTTATCATTCTGCACTGTATTCTGTGAACATCAAATACAGTTTCTAGTTTAAAGTATTGATTGAAAGAAGGTATAATAATCATGCTTTTTGAAAATGAATAATTTATGTCTCAGCATGATGCACAAAAGGTTAATACTTGAAAATGCTATATTTTGCATTCATATAAAATTCTTGATAGTGAATTATTAGCCTATCCCAATTTAAGATGAAAGCATTGAAATTTGTCTTAATTTCTAGTATTTATCATATTCGCAGAATTTCAAATTGAAAATATGTTCTATCAAGAAACTAAATTTCATGTTTATTATACAATATCAAATTAACAGAAAAGTATGAGCAATTCATTGAATATTACAAGATGTACAAAATAATAAAAATGGAAAAATATATAATTCTTCTACCTTTTTTTCTAAGAGTAAGTTCTCTTCCTCAATCTTTATCAACTCCGAACTCAGCAATTTTATATCAATCTGGAACATACATTTAATGTTTCATTGGAATAGCTGACATATTTTTGAAAACAAAATACATGTAATCTAACAAGTACAATGGCCTTTAAATCAAAAATTGACAAAATTTAAACTCCATCTTCAAAAACTGCCAAATTAGCTCTGACTTTCTGTACTCCATGTTGTCGATTATCAATGGATTTTTACCATATGTAGAGTGATTCACAGGAAACAAACATTCAAAAAAAAAAAACGAGCAGTACAAGATCAAACATTTACAAGATAGAATTATATTTTTGCTCCACGAGCAAAGATCATAATTATCTTACAATTTCATAGAAATGTGAAAATATTTGCAAACATTATGCAATTCATGGTGATTCGAGATTCCTGTTTTTCATTCAGTTTTTAAACTGTCAAAATGTTGAATTCTAGTTTCTGATGTTTTTGTAGTGAAAATTGACTAAATTTCAGAAAAGTGAAAAAATAATAACCCTTTATCGGACTTGTTATCCAAATTTGGGAGAGAAATAGTACAAGGAGAAGGAGTATCCTTATTTTTTCTCTCCCTGTCAGTGTATCTTGTAGAAATGATGAATAAATGATTGAATGAATAAATGTGGAATAAAACATTTGAAAATCCTCCTCACAGAGTCATGGCCTAAAGAGTCATGGCCTACAAGATCACTTATACTAGTGATGCTTTCAGGCATCCTTGCTGTTGTTCCACTGTTTTTCATGTTGTCTCCATTGCTTTGAAATCAGCAAGGATGCCTGAAAGTAATTTATTAGCAGTTCGACTTGATCATAATGCCAACATGTAACATATCATTTGAATATAATTCTGTGAGAAGGATTTTAGGACTTTTTTATTTTACAATTAAAAGGTAAGACATGATCATCATTAGTGCAGCAGAAAAATAATGATGTCTCATGTTGAATGATCTTGCACTGCCCATTTGAAAAACATCATTTTCTCGTAAGTCACTTCGTACAAGATGAATGCACAACATTTGAAAAGGCTTCAATAATGTTGACTAAATCAAGACACGCACAAACTAAAATACAAACATTCACTTCTGTTATCTCAGAACGACGTCTAATGCAATATTATTGTAAAGATAGAACAAGTTTTACTAACAGAATAATTTAATAAGTAATAATATTTAGTCGATTAACAGAATACAATTAATTTAGATATGATTAGGAGACAAGTAGTTGATGCATGAATAAAAAATCAAACTCACACTAACATTCACACAGTAATTTCGTTATTCAAATGTTATACTATTTAACTAAACTATTACTATGTATACTATTTTAAATTAAAATGATTTATTATTCTATCTATACTGTGTTATACCGTAGAGAAACAAAAGCGTAAGTTATGCTATTGTTTCTCTATGGTTATACTATGTATCACAAAACTATAGCACTTCGGCTCTTACAAACTGAGATAAAATCATAAATATACTGTCGGAAATGGAAATTAATACCAATATGTGTCTAGAAGATTAGAGGGCTGTTTTCTAATGCATTTTATAAAATTTCAATGTGGAAATTGTAAGAAATTTCACACACTAATCAAAGCTAACTTTTACTTTGGTTATTTTGTTCAAAATAAATCCATGCAAAATGCAAATAAATTTCACTAAAGCACACACATTACCACTCTAGATTTTTTTTCAAACTGACAGCATTTATTATAAACAGCATCAATGCTTCCTTTCTTCAGGACAATGCTGAAAGTTTAAAATGAATCTCAAATATAGAATAAATCACTAGTTAGTTACCGGTATAACTCTACACAGCAAGGTAGAAGAGGCATTGATTAAGAAAGTAAGTAGTTACCGGTATATCTTATACAATAAGGAAATTTTAACTTCTGTAACAGTGAGACTGAATAATTAAATCGAATTAAAATTTGATTATTATTTTTACTATTTAGTATTTTTTAAGTTTTTATTTACAGTTTTAAGAAATGTGAGAAAATTCAAATACAAACTTCAACCATGCCGAGACGTCTTCACAAATCAAACCATACTTCTTGCTTTTGCAATAATTTTTGCAACTCTGCTGCATCGTCTTGAGCTGCCAAGCATTTCTGCTGCTGCTCTGCCACCAGCTCCGAAAGCTGCGTATTGGACGCTTTCAACATTTCTGCTGATTCTATTTGAGCTGATGTCTGAAAATATTCAATAATGAACAGTCTATTTATTATGTAAATCATCTTTTTCATGTTTGTATTAATTTTATTTATTGAATAATCATTTGTTTTTTCCCAGATTGATTTCTACAGATTTTGCGCCTGGTAAGGTCAAACACCCCTCCTCTCCTCCTCGGATTCTATTCTAGTCACAAATTTGAGAATTCATTCAAGCGTGTTATGCAAGATATTGGTGGCGATGAAAAAACACGATGAAGAATGAAATAATTTACTCCAAAATAAATACTATTCTATCATGATTTATTTAAATTATAGATTTGAAAAGAAACATCAAAATAATAGTGGACAGCTCTACTATGACTAGGTCATGGTAGTATGTGTTAGAAAGATAAGGCTATCGAAAACGTGTATCAATTGGTAATCAGTACTGTATTATTATAATAGTGGGGTATCATAATTTTAGGACTAAGTTTATTATTAGCAACTTTTGTATGTATAATATAACAACTATGTATATGTTTTGTCAATAAACTCCTCTGGTTGCAATTCATTGGCAATCAGATAAATTATTTATCATTATTATTATATTTATCATATAATTGTCATTATTATATTATGGAGATCTAAATAGATGATCAGGACGGATGTGATAAATATAAGATATTATTATTTTTTATGATTACTCTCATTTGTAAATAACTGTCATATTATGTCAATTGAGAAAAAATATTATAATAATAAAAGAGTAGCAGGACCATCAAGAGAAAAAAATAGTCTTGAAAAGAGATGTATTCTCATCAACAAATTCATAGCTGTTGGAACAATACGATTACTACCTAGTTAAATAAGAATAATGAAACCATTGAAAACTTCCACCTGAGCACATAATTTCAACAATTGACTGAAATCTTGTCTTGAGTAGTACAATACAATAATAATAATTATTATTATTATACAATAGATAAATTGTAAAAAAGGAATTTGTGTTGATTAAGTAGATACTTAAGTAGTAGGTACCATAAGAGTTCAAGAATTTGTATTTCATAAGAACTTTTGTTTTGAATAGTGACGCAGTATTAAAGCTTGGTAAGAAAAAAATAATTGAAAGCATAAATTATAGCTAGTGAAAAAAGAACTACCTGTTTGCAGTAATCATCAAATCTTTCTTTGAGTTCAGTGAATATTGTTCTACAAGTTGCATTCAATCTGCTCCTCATTTCTTGCTGCAAAATAAGAGAAATTAACATTTACATTACAGACAGAAGTGTTGTGGAATTTCTTCACATTGTCCAATTGAAACAAAAAACACTGAATATAATGCCTTGAGCATCAAAACAAGTTTGGATGAATAAATATTAAATTAATAACATGTGGAAATTTCTCCAACTGAATGAGAAAATTTAGGCTACTTAGTTCAAAAAATTCTGATCAGTGAGAATAGTTTCAATGTGACACAAGGGAGAGAGAAAATAGGCTACATGAATGTTGAATAGTGAAAAAGTTTATATGAATATTTCCCAAGTAACGACTACGGTATGTTATGTAATTTACAAGGGGTAATAGAAATAAACGCAACAATTTTAAAGATTGAAATACTGTACCGGTAGTTAGCGAAATTTAAAGCTACATACATTCAACAATTCAAGAATGTCTATTGCATTTGATATGGGCCTACTGATTATTAAAATCATTGATGAATTAACTTACCGTTGCCTCTTGAGTGTTACCAAGATCCGCTTCCAGTTCAATGATCTGTCAAAAGAATAGAATTTTTGCCAACTTCATCCTTGTAGGAATCTTTAGGTATTTGAAGATAAATTTGGAAAATATTAATTTGATTGAGCGAAAAGATAACAATGGAAGACAGAGTGAGAGTGTGAGAAAATCTACCTATGGTCCATAATATGAAACCTCATTTTAATAGTTGAATAATTGGAGATACGATTTTCCTTGACCATTATATTATCATGAATTCCTTCATTGATGAATAAAAAATACAATTCTAGTTTCTAGTTATGCACATGTAAGGTCTTATGTGCTGAATAATGTTTTTTGCAATAAGGTCTGCTGTGTAAGTTATAAATCTTGATTGAAAAAAATGAATCACAGAAACTTAAAGAAACCAACCAAGGCTCAGACAAGAAAGTTCACATACCTTAGATTTGAGCATTTTGATCTCTTCATCTGCCTTTTCTTTCAGCAATTTCTGAAAAATATCACAAGAAGTTAGCAGAGCAGGATTCAAAGTACCTATGCAAAAGAGCGTCTCAACTGGGGACAGGTGCATGATTTACACCATAAAAAAGGGTTAATGAGAGTTTCAATTGTCAATGTCATTGTTAGTCTAAGATTGTTGGTTTTGGGCCTTCTGACGACTGGGAAAACTGAATACCTTGAAAACTGAACATTTTTCACTTGAAATTAACGCAAAATAATGTATAAAAACCTTCAAATACAAGAGATGTGGAATGATTCTACAGTATTTTTTACGTTTCCATTTTCTCATGTTCAGATACAACATCATTGAATTATTTTTTTATGAAGTTTTGTTACTTTACAAATGGTGAAGAATTTTTATTCACCAAGTGTGAACCAATAGTTAGACCTCTAGTGTGAATGTAGAGTTGATCTTATCTTCCAGGTGTGTTTATTGCTAATTATATCTGATTAGATAATGATTATCAAATAATTATTGTGTTAACATCGATTGATATATACTATCATTATTGAGATATTATAAGAGATGAATAATTAAGTTTGATCAAGCATTTTATAGAATATTGGAAAATATTAGTTGAATGTATCATAGTATCACCATTGATTGAAGTTCTGCATGTTCCACTTCTATAGAGCCTTGCAAGAAATCAATTGTATCTTGTTGACGAGCTATCTGAAAAAGCATTATAATATGAATTAAAATAATTAAGAACGTATTTAATTGATTGAAACTTGTATCATTCATGAAGAATACGATAGGAATTGGAATCCTTTTTGAATAGTTGTGAGAGTATGATGTTTGAAAATAGTTCATTCAATAAGCCTACTCACGACTAAATTTAAAAATATAACAATACTGAGGACAAACCTGCGTAGTTGACTTTAAATAATTGATTCCCAGATTATACTTGGAATTTATAATTTCAACGTACAGTAAAATTGTACTAGAATCATTCATAGGCTTAATGCGATAAAAAGTGAAGCTTGGTGGTAGCAGCAGTAATTCTAAATGTGAACTGTGAAGCTTCTGTTTGGAAAATCGATTTCAATGTGTTTTAGATGAATGAGTGAATTTGAGGAAGTATGCAATTCACTGTTTAGTAAATTGGAATACACCATGTAGCTTGATATTTCACCTGAAATGAGATGAGAAAGTTTGAGAAAATTAAGAGTCTGCACTTACAAACTGATCTCGTTGTTGAAGTTGAGCGTTGAACTCAATTATGTCACAGGTCAACTTTCTCATAGCTTCATCTCGAGAAGATTCATCCTATAAAAAATACCATTAAACGAAATAAATAAGAGTTACCAGAAAGCGTGTTCAATTATTATATGAAATTCGAAAAACAACATTCCGAATTAATTGAGTTTTTACAAAATCTTTGAACTAGGGGATCAATATGATAATGTTTATTAATTTTTAATATATTTTCTAATATTATAATATCAAACTTTTAATTTCATTATCTTCTGCTCAGTTCAACTACTTACTTTCCTGAACAAAATAGCGGTTAAATAACTGATGTCTTTTCTCCTATTGTATGTTGATTGTTTTGATTCAATAAATTTATTTCATAGTTCAAATTCTTCAAGTTCTCATAGTTAAAATTTAATATTTTTTAAAAGTACTAGGGAGTGAAGTGATCAACATTAGGAAGTTTTTAACATTCTCTCATAGTATATTTAATATATTATGCAAATTTTATTACTTAAATAATATAGACAAATTCTAAATTCCTAGTTTATAAATATTTTGAACTCAATATTCGACAAAAATCATGGGGTGTAAACATAAACTATTTTTGGAAAATTTCTATCTTAATTTGGGAGAGGAACAGTTTTGGGCTTTAAGCCTGTTGTTCCTTTCCCAATCATTCATAGTTGAGAATGATAATGTATCAATGTATAAATAAATGAATAGATAAAATAAACAGCTCCCGTGAGGCGTTGCTAGTCCTCCATCGGGCGCCTCTCCAGGTGGCGAATAAGGGAATATTCCTCCCAGATATGGGAGGTACCGGTGAAATTAAATAGCCGGGGTGGACCAAAACTAGCAAACTGGTCAACGGCCTCGAAGGGGGATGAGGATAAATACCAACGGCGAAGAGGGCGGAAGAGCCTAGAGAATAAACCCGAATTAAATACAGCGTAGATTACGCTCTGGAAGCTGTAGTGAAAGAAGTGCCTAGGAGACGGCGACTATACAAACGACCCTGGTCCTCCCGGTTGGGGGGTTGGAGCATGGGCTCCAAAGAAGACGTCGTTGGGCTAATCCCCATACGTCGGTTCACATCGGATTCACAGTACTACAACTAGCCTCGGACGGGACGGGAATTGACGGATTAATAAACGGACAAGCCACTTTATCAGATATGGGACATGGAACGTAAGAACAATTACAGGGAAGGAGGTGGCGATGGTGGTAAAAATGAAGAAATATAAGATGAAGGTGTTGGGGATTTGTGAGACAAGAAGAAGAGGAGTGGGAGAGAGTGATTTGGATAATGGTTATGTCATGAGATACTCAGGAATGGCAGGAAGAAGAAGGGCATATGGTGGAGTGGCGATTGTGGTTGATGGAGATGGAGATACCAACACAAGAGTCAGAAGCTGGAAAGCAATAAGTCCTATAATAATTGGAGTAGATCTAGACCTGGAAGAAAAAAATAGCATCATTCAAGTTTACAGACCTACTGAGGAAGCAAGTGTGGCAGATGAAGATGAATTTTGGTTGCAGCTGGAGAGAGAAACATTTGAGGCTGAAAAATCAAGGAAACTAAATAGTGATGGGAGATTCCAGCTTGAATGGTATGGACATGTAGGCCTACAGCGAATGGATGACAGTAGAAAAGCGAAACAATTTGTGAACGTGAGAGTGCAGGGAAGGAGAACTGTAGGACGACTGAGGTACTCAGGACATGAGGACAGAATTGAGGTGATTGGAAGAAGAAGAGGGAGATGAGAAGGATGGCGATGGACAGACGGGTATGGAAGAACTGGGTCGAGGCTACCCCAACGCTGTAGAGGCATAGTGGGGAGAGAAAAAGAAGAAGAGAACATATCCAACATAAAAGAATTGCATGAGAATACTTACACAAGATATCGTTATAGTATTTTGATCATTTTGAAACGTTTTCATAGATCTAATATATTCCTCTTTCTCAGTGAGTGTATGCTCCAAGTTGATAACCTGTGAAATAGGAGATGACCGATTTAATAATAAAATAACTAAATAAATGAATAATCCTATATTCTTATTGAATAGGAAACAAATAGGAAAAAAATACTACATGGGAACTCATTCTAACAATCATTTTCATGAATGAGGAGACACTAACTTTCAATAACTAGAGTTTGCAATAAGAGGATTGTGCGACCTATAAAGTTAATAATATAATTTGAGAAAGTTATGGTATCGAAAAAAAATTGACCGATATTTTTTAATCACGGTACTTCGGTTTAGAGAATAGAGCACGTATACATTATACATATAGAATATAGTGAATATACAGCACACATAGGATACAGTGAATTATTTTCAAGCAATCATTATTAACAAACTCTCATATAGACTATTAAAAAGTCATTTCTAACAATGTTTATAATCATGACTGATTTATTTTGATGAGATATTAATTCAGATATAAAGGAGTAAAAACTTTCTCAAAGTGGTCATCAATTCTTTCTTAATCGGATTTATAATATTATGATTTCAATACAAATGTCCAGGTGTATAGGAAATGGAATAGGTTTTTGAAGAGCATATATACCTTATTTATATATAAGAGATGAAGGTTATAAGAATAAACCAAGCTTCAACATTGAATATTTGTGCAAACATGCTTGTAAAGCAAGCACCTAAGTTAGTTGAAGCTAGTAGAATGGACCAATTGATTTTGAATAAAGTTTTTACCGTTTTTTCTAAACAATCCACTTTTTGTTGCAACGCAGCGATTTTCAATCTTGGTTCAATGATGGTCATTTTTGGTGCTGATGGTGAATAATGACAAGGCTGAAAAAATTTAAACAAATAAAATGTATGAGAAGCAATCAAGAAGCCCAGTAGGAATAGATAAATAATGTAATTAACTTATTTGAAAATTATATCCAAGTATGGATTTTAAAGGCTCCAGAAGGGATTCAAACTTACTTGTTGACTAGGAACCCAGCAAAGCTCATTGACGTATTGAAGGGTAACTTGTGCCATGTGCAAAATTAATAATGCAATCGAGATAATTTTGAAAGATTGGAATACCGAACGCCAATCAAAATTTAAAGATAACTTCTCAACACACTTTCAAGCTATTTAATAACTTGGAGAATCCATTCCACAACACAAGCCTCAATCTTATGATACTTTATTTACTTATGAACATCAATATATGATCAATTATACTGATGTGAACAATCAAATCTCAACACAGATTAAATAAGGAATTTCAATATGAAAAAAATCCAGTGATACAGTACTAAAATCGATTAAAAACTGGTCTTTACTCTACACAGGACTTGGATCAGGAAAATATTTTTTTCCAAAGTCTGGGCTCTACAGTACTAAGATCAGAAAAACAACCTAGAAGCTATCCAAACACCGTCACAAAGGATATGTGGACCACACGACCGAGTAGCAGGATAATACCGTGGTACAGTCACATAGAAGTGTTTCCAGAAATAGCTCTAGTCTCTAGCCTAGTACAGTCACTCAAAAGATTAAATGGACTCCTAAGATTCCCTTCTTCCTTATTTTAGAAGGAATACAAACATTTCAAGAATGCCACACTTATAGCAATGCACTCCAATAAAAACTTCTTGTTTAAATATTCTTAACTGTGTTCATGGTATTTAATAACCCAACTTGAGTGTGTCCGAGTAAAGTTACATCAGTTACTCATTTACAAATTATGTCACTGTAGTTCTGTACTATTCATTATAATTTATTCCATATTCGTAAAACCATTACTACAAATACTATCACTATTTACTACAGTAAATAAAAAGGTACCATGTAATTACATTGTTTACTTTATTTTTCAGAGCTTCTTGTATTTACATAGAAATTAAATAAATGTTTATTTTCCATAAAAAACTAAAACTACTACATCAATTACAGACAATTTATTATAGTTTACAATTACATACAATGGTTAGTTTCAGAAATTTTTAATAATGTGTCTTCTTCATGTTTAGTGTTTTCCAAACACCCTTCATGTTTCTTTTTTCTTCTTCTACATGTTCAGTGTTTTCCAAATCAAACTACCTTTTTCAATAATTTTTCACTGTCAAGTTTCGGCATTCAAGCATTTTTGAATCAAAGGCACATTTGAAAATGGCTTTATCGCCGAAACATGCTTTGAAAAATATAATCATATATTAAAAAAGGGTACTTTTATTTTTAATTATTCAATTACTATTACTATATGCTGGATTATGTGAGGGCAAAAATAATTTCTATATTTTTTCTATTCCTCTCAAACCAAGATTCATTATAGAATGGGAACAGAAACAACTATTTTTTCGCTATTGATTCATACATTGTTTTTCAACAATTTTTGCTTTATTCACAATCTAATTAATTACCTTTCTTCATTTTTACCTCGTGTGATTATTTGGGTATCAACCTTTTCATTTTTTTTTACTTTTTCTCCCTGAATCCAAGAATTTCTATTAGAATTAATAGGATTATGAGAATAAGAATGTTATGATTACCTCAACACATATTATTATAGTAGGTATCATATAATTTAGTTAAAAATTATTTTTAGAAAATTCTTGAATTTGATATATGTATTAAAAATAGAAATTCTTCTATATTTCGTTTTTCCAAAATGTTGACTCGTTCTAAAAAAATAGTAACTCAGGACTCAATGAAGATAGAGAGCTCAGAATTATTTCATTTTATTACGTATCACCAATACCCAAAAACCACTTTTTTGGACTCAGGGGACCTTGAAACGTATAGAAATTTAGAAATTGGGGTACCTAAATTTTTTTTCGGAAAGCAATACTTTCCTTACCTATGGTAATAGGGCAATGAAAGTAAAAAATAGCTGTTTTAAAGGAACAGCTGTCAGCTGTTTGCAAAGAAATTTGCTGTTTCTTGATGCAAAACAGCAATCTTAGAACTTTGCAATAATATCAGAAAGCTCTGGGAGGAAGGCAAAACTGTATCAGGTTTATTTATCGACCCCCAAAAGGCAATCGACACACTTGTCCTTGATCTGCTCAAAAGGAAACTTGAGGCCCTGCAAATAAAAGGAAAAGTTCTTCAATGACTGGACAACTACCTTACAGACAGAGAACAATATGTTGAAATAGACTACCAAAAACAAAATTGCATAATAACCTATAGATCCTCATTAAGACCAGTATACAAAGGGGTACCACAGGGGTCAATACTGGGGCCACTGCTGTTCCTGCTTTATATAAGCGATTTTCCCAAAACAATAGACTGTAGAAAGAGCAGTATACTATTCGCCGTTGACACCACCATCCTGATTCCCACCGAAAAAAACTAACACGATTGTGAAGGCAACGTTGAATTAGGCCGACCAGATATGCAAAGGACTGAACCTAGCTATGAATAAAAATAAAACTGTCCATATTCAATTCAAACCTAGGAAGAGTGACCCAGAGGAGCATACCGGCATCGACACATCTACAGTGAACTGTATCAAATTTTTAGGCATATTGATTGACAACAATTCAACTTGGCAAAACCATATTGACCAGCTCTGCAAGAGGCTCTCTTCCGCTGTGTTTGTAACGATCAAAAGAATAAGAAACATCACTGAAGAAAATAACGCATGGTACATAGCCTATCTTGTTTGCCTCTCATCTCAAGTACGGCATAGTGGCCTGGGTTCTGCTGCACAAACCAGCTTGGACAGAGTCCTGCGTATCCAGAAGAGAGCACTCAGAACTATACCAACAGGGCAACGAAAACTTATTTTGGAAACCGCAGTCTAAATTCTAGGAAATTCTGCAACGAATTCGTAAGCATCTGTGTGCCCACACCTTTAAGAATGAATCCGATGAATCATTGCAGGACACTCTTCACTCAACATGGTATACTGACTGTCATGTCATTGTATGTCCTCGAGGTAGTAGCCCTGGCTAAACAGACAAGCCCGATCCGGAGAGTTGAGCGACATGAGTACAACACAAAAACAACAACAACATAGACCTACAACAGCACAAGCTCAAGAAATAGAGCTGATTCACCAGCATACTCAGGAGCCCGCCTCTTTAACCTGTTAAGAAAGAATTGAAATAAATTTAGGACCATGGTGTTTTTGCACAAAAGCTCAAGAAATATCTAGTAAAAAGGCCTTATTATACGACAAGAGAGTTTACTGATGACCACACATATCAACAACATCTTAGATTATAGAATACTCTTCACACCTGATGACAACCCCAATAGAGGAGATCAAAACCTTTGACGATTCCCTGCTCCTAGGACCGTGAGGAAGACACCGGAAGTAAGTTAGTAAGTAAGGCATACTTAATCCCAGAATAACTTATCTGAATTGTAGGCGATTTCAAATAGCCGGCTGATCTCCTGATTTGCACACGAGTGTTCTTTTTTGAAATCCCATGTCTGTCAACCGTCCAAAGAACCTCCAGGATTAAAAAAAAAAACAATATACAGGTGAAAATTGTCAAAATTAATTGATATTAAATACCGTATAGTAGAAATAGGCACTCTCTGTGTGAAATTATGATGCCTCATTCTGTACCATAGCATAAAGCCTGGACAAACGTGCTTATGGGAGAGTAACTCTCAGCAAAAAATAAATGAATATTACATTAGGTAGAGAAGGAGTTATGGATAATAGATAACTGAAGGAGATGGTCAAAAAATTATTAGGTACCTATTTTTTAAAGTAATGTTTTTTGGTAGGGTACGAGATGAAGATGGCAATAAAGAGGGGGGCACTTTAGTTTATGGGCCGCAGAATCTAGCATTGAGACCTACATAGATCGATAGAGGAGATCAAGACGGGATCAACCATGTATAACATTGTTGTCGATTTCCAAGTATTAGCTGAAAAAACATGGTGAAAAGTTCAAAATTTTTATATCAATTTTTATTTTTAATAATTTTTTATGGCTACAAAATGTTTTAAACTAGTGCAATCTTATGTAAAGTTTGACGAGGAATCCAATGAAACTAATTTCAGGTTCGTAACTTCAGTAGTTTTTGAGATATTGCAAAAAATGTACAGAAAAATGCAATTTTTTTGCTTTATAAAAGGTTAACCTGTTTCCATGATGATTAATAGGTATTTTAAACTATCGGATTTAGTAGAATCATAAATTTTAAAGGAAAAATCTTCAGTCACTTGATTGCCTAAACACAAAATTGTTCAAGATATTTGGGCAAATAGAAATATTGCAACTCCATTTTTTTGCTACCTATGGAGAACTTAGGTTAGAAAAAGCTTAGATTGGGGAAAGCTTAGGTTAGGAGGAGCTTGGATCAGGAAAATATTAGGTTAGGGGTAGCTTAGGTTAGGAAAAGCTTAGATTAGGGAAAGCTTAGGTTAGGAGAAACTTGGGTCAGGAAAAGCTTAGGTTTGGGAAATCTTAATTTAGGAAAAGCTTATACTAGGAAAAAAAGCTCAGGTTAGAAAAAGCTTAGATTAGGAAAAGCTGAGGTTAGGAAAAGCTCAGGTTGGGAAAAAGCTAAGGTTGGAAAAGCTTAGGTTAGGGGGAGCTGGGTCTGAGAAAATCTTAGGTCAGGGAAAGATGGGTTAGGAAAACTTGCATTAGAAAGAGCTCAACTTAATAAAAGCTTAGGTTAGGAAAAAACTTAGATTAGGAAAAGCTAAGGTTAGAAAAAGCATAGGTTAGGAAAAGCTTAGGTTAGGGGAAGCTGGGTCTGGGGAAAGCTTGGGTTAGGAAAAGTTTGGATTAGAAAAAGCTTAAGTTAGAAGAAGCTTAATCTAAGAAAAGCTTCTAAATATATTATTATCTCAACTATTTTTGAAGGTATCAACTAAATTTTTTTTTATGAAAGAAGAAGGAAAAATAGGTGTTGCTTCTATGAATTTTATTTTGAAAAACTAATTAAAACATTAAAAAAAAAACCGTTTGAATTTCTGAAGTAAGACTCAACAATGAAGAATGAGGTTATGTTAACAATAGAGAATGAACTGTGAATAATGAAGCCAATAGCATACAGCTGACTCATAATTATTATGGCCGAATTAAAGATTTCAAAATAAGCGATTGCTCGAATGAATGTTCGCATCAATTCAACTTCTTCGAAAGTGATTGAAGAGGTAACTGCAGGCAAGCATGGACATTGGAATACAATATAATTGATTAATCGGTGAAACAAATAGAAATTAGATATTATTCAGAGGAGTTTTTCATTTTTTTTTTTTTAATGTTTATCAGAGATTGACAATGGTGTAATAACCGAAACCGGTCTTTCTAATTATCAATAAATCAGTGGTTTTTTGACAATTTCTTAGTCTTTTTCATTCAATATGAGGAGTTTTTTTATTAAATTAACATTAAGTTTCTAAAGCTGACCCTGAAACAGAACAGAAATTGGTAATTTTTGGTATATGTGACTAACAAAATTGTATCTCACAATATTGTATTGCACAACTGTAACTCAACTATTTTTGAAGATATCAATCAATTTTTTTCAAATTGAAGAGGAAGAAAAAATAGGTGTCGGTAATATAAATTTTATCCTAAAATACTAATTTAAACATTAAAAAATAAACAATTATGTTCTGGTCAATAATTTATGTCAGGTTCAAGTCATTTACATTTATAGTAATTAAGATGATTGAATAGAATAATTGAACATTGAGATAGGATTCAAGAGTTCAGATAAAGAGATTTTTCAAAAGTAGAGACTCTTGGAGTATGGAAAGAACTTTAAAGTTAAGAACTAGGAGTTGAAGAAGTGGTGAACAATGTACAAGCCATTACTTTTGATCACATTTTCTTATGACAATGATAAATTTTAATTGAATGAACTCTTGAATCAAGTCAAATAATTACTAACCTGAACAAGTCTGACCAAAGCTTACTGAGCCTGGGCCAAGACCAAATCTCCCCTAAACTAAGCTTATCGAATCTGAGATTTTCCTAACCTAAGCTTTTCCTAACCTTAGCTTCACCTAACTTGAGCTTTTCCTAACCTAAAGCTTTTCCTAACCTAAGCTTTCACTAACCAAAGCTTTCCCTAACCAAAGCTTTTTCTAACATAAGCTTTACCTAACCTTAGCTTCTCCTCACCTTAGTTTCTTCCAACTTAAGCTTTCCCTAACAATTGACTCTTTCCTAACCTAAGCTTATCCTAACCTAAGCTTTTCCTAACCTTTGCTTCTCCCAACCTAAGTTTCTCCTAACTCAAAGCTTTTCTTAACCTAAAACTTTTCCCAACCTAAGCTTTCACTAACAAAAGCTTTCCCTAACCCAAGTTTTCCCTAACCTAAACTTCACCTAACGTTAGCTTCTCCTAACCTGAGCTTTACCTAACCTTAACTTTTCCCAACCAAAGCTTTTCCTAACCTGAGCTTTTCCCAACCTAAGCTTTTCCTAACCTTAGCTTCTTCTAACCTAAGTTTCTCCTAACTCAAAGGTTTTCCTCAACTAAGCCTTCACTAACCAAAGATTTCCCAACCTAAGCTTTTCTCAACTTGAACTTTTCCTAACCTAAGCTTTTCCTAACGAAAGCTTCTCCCAACCTTAGCTTCTCCTAAACTGGGCTTTCCTCAACCCAAGCTTCTCCTAACCTTACCTTCTCCTAACCTAAGTTTCTCCTAACTCGAAGGTTTTCCTCAACTAAGCCTTCACTGACTAAAGCTTTTCCTAACCTAAGCTTTCCCAAACCTCAGCTTTACCAAACCTTAGATTCTCCTAACCTTAGCTTCACCTAACCTTAGCTTCACCTAACCTAAGCATTCCTAACCAAATTTTTTCCCAACCTAAGCTTTTTCCTAACCCAAGCTTTTCTCAACCTGAACTTTTCCTAACCTTAGCTTTTCCTAACCTCAGCTTCTCCTAAACTGAGCTTTCCTCAACCTAAGCTTCTCCTAACCTTACCTTTTCCTAACCTAAGTTTCTCCTAACTCGAAGGTTTTCCTCAACTAAGCCTTCACTAACCAAAGCTTTTCCTAACCTAAGCTTTCCCAAACCTTAGCTTTACCAAACCTTAGATTCTCCTAACCTTAGCTTCACCTAACCTAAGCTTCCCTAACCAAATTTTTTCCCAACCTAAGCTTTTTCCTAACCCAAGCTTTTCTCAACCTAAGCTTCTCCTAACCAAAGCTTTTCCTAACCTCAGCTTCTCCCAACCTAAGCTTTTCCTAACCTTATCTTTTCCTAACATGGGCTAACAGCTAACTTTAGATTATCCTAACCTCAGCTTACCTTTTTTTTTCCCAATCTAAGCTTTCCCTAACTTGTGCTTTTCAAACCTAAGCATTTCCTAATCATAGCTTTCCCTAACCAAAGCTTTTCCCAACCTAAGCTTTCACAAACCAAAGCTTTCTCTAACTAAAGCTTTTCCTAACCAAAGCTCCCTCTAACCTTATCTTTTCCCAACCCAACAGTTTCCTAACCTGATTTTCTCCTAACCCAAGCTTCTCCTAACCTAGGTTTCTCCTAACTCAAAGCTTTTCCCAACCTAAGCTTTCACTAACCAAAGCTACCCCTAAACTTAGCTTTTCCTAACCTAAGCTTACCCCAATTTTAACTTTTCCTAACCAAAGCTTTTCCTAACCTATGTTTTTCCCAACTTAAGCTTTTCCTAACCAAAGCTTTTCCTAACCTTAGCTTCATCTAATCTACATTTCTCCTTACTCAAAGCTTTTCCTCACCTAAGCTTTCACTAACCAAAGCTTTCCCCAACCAAAGCTTTTCCTAACTTAAGCTTTACTCAACCTTAGATTCTCCTAACCTTAGCTTCTCCTAACCTAAGCTTTCCTAACCAAAGCTTTGCCCTACTTTAGCTTATTCCTAACCCAAGCTTTTCTCAACCTAAACTTCTCCTAACCTAAGCTTTCCCTAACCAAAGCTTTTCCTAACCTTAGCTTCTCCTAACCTGAGCTTTTCCTAACGTAGGCTTCCCCTAACCTTAGATTTTCCCAACCTTAGCTTTTCCTAACCAATTTTCCCCCAACCTAAGCTTTCCCTAACCTAAGCTTTCCCTAACTTGTGTTTTTTTTAACCTAAGCATTTCCTAATCGAAGCTTTCCCCAACCAAAGCTATTCCTAACCTAAGCTTTCACAAATCAAAGCTTTCCCTAACCAAAGCTTTCTCCAACCTAATTGTTTCCCAACCCGAAAGTTTCCTAACCTAAGCTTTTCCCAATGTAAGATTTTCTCAACCTAAGTGTTTCTAAGCTAAGACTTCCCAACCGAATCCTTTCTATGCAAAATTTTTCCAACCTAACCTCCCCTAACCAAAACTCTCCTAACCTAACCTTTTTCAACCCAAACCTTTCTGAACTGAGTTTTTTATTATCCCCAACCTAGCAAAGCCTAACTCAAACTAACTGATAAATATACTCCCAATATCTATCAAAATAACTTTTCTGGTAGCAAAATTAATAGAGGACCAGGTAGGCTGAGTCGTGAATACAACTCGTCCTACCAAAACAATATGTAATGCGAATAATTGCAAAATCAAATAGTGAATAATTGTTATTTTTATTGTTGAATTAGTTGTGATTTAAGTTTCAAAATACATAAGTTGAATGTGATGTCAATTGTAAAGACTTTTAAATTGTGAAAAAACAAATTCAAAAAATAAAATGATTTTGTATTCAAAGGGTATATGTAACCCCAAAGTGGAATGCCAAATTGCACAGTCGACCAAGTGAGTGGGAGGGTATATGGAACCCCAAAGTGGATGCAATTTCGACTGTCAATAGAGACTGCAGACCTTTATCGGTAGATTCGATCGTAGGTAGAATTGTAGAACAGATTCGGTAGCAGATTGATTCGAGAGATGTAGAGAGAGATTGATTGAGTTTCTCAAAATCCAAACTGTGGACAGAGGAAAAGAAAATACCCTATGGTAAGAAAATATGTTGACTGTAGCAACAGCGCTCTGAACTACACAGAGTCCAGAGTACAAAGAGTTTGAAAACAAGAATATGAAATAAAGATTTGTAGAAACATCAAGCAATCTTGATGATCTTGGAATTTTGCAGAAATGCAATGGAAATCAAAATTCTAAATTGACATCTTTTAAAAAAGATTGAAATAGATGAACAATGTAAAATTGGAAAGAGCTTTAAACTAAATTCTAAAAATTGAGTTCAGAAAAGCATGTTCAAATTGAAAGTGAGGTTACACCTACCAGAAGTTTGAGATTCAAACACAATCCGTGAAGACATACAAGTTGTTTGATTGAATTAGGCCAATATTTATCGCAAATATGCCAATGAAACATGAAAGTACTGAATATTCAGCTGGAATAAATTCAAATTCGAAACTTGAAACAAGAGCTGGCCAATTCCCACATTCCGGAATCGAGTTGAAAACAAAAAAGCAGCACACCAGCGATACACAAACTGAGTGGAGCAAAACCTACCTACAACGGTTTCAGCAAGTGAGAAATGCAAGAATAAAGATACAAAACACAAATATTATTCAAAGGCAAGTGAAAAAGGACAAATTTGAAATTAATCAACTAATACTAGACAACAAATTGAAATTATTACAAAGATACAAATATTGAAAACAATGCAGACTAAATCTGCCAAACGTTGGCTATACTGGCAACGCGCTAAGTTCAAAGATCAAGGATGATGCAAATTGAGTTTTAACATAGACTGGGCCCCGTTTTGCAATTAGAAGAATTGTAAAACAAAGAAGAAAGAAAAAATATGTTAAAGAGATTTGCATCATTCGCTATCATCTAATGGCAGAGGTGCAACACTAGCAATAGAACGTTTGAAAACACCAGAGTCAGTTAGAACCTGGATGACTCTAACCTTGTCATCGGAGCCAGGGAAAACCTCTGTAATACGTCCAAGCTTCCAGAGTGTTGGTGGTGTCCCAGGATCCTTCAATAGCACAAGAGTGCCAACTTGAAGATTGGGTGATGAAGAAGACCATTTATGTCTTTTCTGAAGAGTAACTAAGTATTCTTCAGACCATTGTTGCCAAAATTCCTTTGTGACTTCAGCAAGTCTATTCCAACGTGCAAGAAAATTCACATGTTTGAATTTCTGCTCATGAGAAGGCAAAGCATTGAGTGGGCGCGCAATGAGAAAATGCCCAGGTGACAAAAATTGAAGATCAAGAGGGTCCTCAGACAATGGAACAATAGGTGAAGAATTCAAAATAGCTTCAACTTGTGCAGGAAGAGTACACATTTCTTCAAAATTCCAAATATGTTTGAAAGCAATAATTTTATATATACTCTTGAAATTTCTTATTCCTCTCTCCCACAGACCACCATGATGAGGAGCTCTTGAGGGAATGAAATTCCATTGAATGTGCAAAGATGCAGCTGAATTTTGAAGTATTTGTTGATTGCTAGGCAAGTTGAGGAAGTCACCTAACTCTTTGAGATCATTATTTGCACCCACAAAAGTGGTAGCATTGTCTGAATATATATTCCTTGGAATACCTCGTCTTGAGATGAAACGGGTGAGAGCAGCCAGAAAGACTGAAGTGGACAGCTCTGATACTACTTCTATATGTACAGCACGAGTTATCATGCAAATGAAAAATGCAAAATAGGCTTTACCAAATGTCCATGACTTTGGACCACCAATACGGAGACTAAAAGGTCCAGCATAGTCTAGACCAACATTCATGAATGGAAAATCAATATTTACATGCACAGAGGGCAATTGACCCATCAATTGTGCAGCTTGAGTATGAGTGAAACGAAAATACTTGATACACTTTCGCAGAACATTCTTAACAGTACGCCTTGTTGATGGTATCCAGAACCGTTGTCTGATTGCAGCCATGGTTGCTTGCACACCAGCATGACACAATTTGTTATGATGATAAAAAATCAGTGCCTTGGTGAATTTGTGATTGGCAGGAAGCAATATCTGATGCTTCAAATCAAAATCAATATTAGCATTAGCTAAACGTCCTCCTACTCTTATGAGGCCATCAGAGTGAATGAACAAAGACAAAGAATGAAACTTACTGGAGGCATTCAACTCATCATTTGCACGTAAAATTTCCAACTCCTTGTGGAATGCTTCAGCTTGAATGGCCTTCAATAGATGAATTTCAGCATCTTCAATTTCATCAACTGAAAGGGCGTCAGTACGGCGATCAGCAACTTTCTGACGAATGTTATGTAAAAAACGCAGAACATAAGCAGTGACACGAATAATTTTAAAACTATTGGAAACACGTTCAGAAATAATGGATAAAGGTGAAACAACTGCAGTATTTACAAGAACTGTATTGGGAGCTAGAATAGCTACATGAGAATAGAAGGGGCTGGTGGCCCCTGGTTCCTCAGGGGCTGGTGGCGGTACAGGGTGCATGTGACCTAAATCATCATATTCCTGCATAAATTCAACATATTGAGGTTTGAGCTCAGGTTCTTTAAGAAATCTTTTTTCCAATGAATGGAAACGTTTCATAGCTTGAGTCCTTGAATGACCAAGGGTGGCAAATGAATCCTTGTGAGGTAAGGACACTTGGAAACGACCATCTTCATGCCTGATGGTATTTTCTTTGTAGTGTGCTTCAACCCTAGCACACTCAGGAGAGACAGGAATAACTGAAGAGACTTCTTCCAGCTTCCAGAAGGTTTCCAACTGATTGGAGACTTCAGCTGTGGAGACAAAATTGGTAACAAATTGATTAGATGATTTTTTGAGTGACACTGATTTAGGTAATTGCAAGAGCCAAGAACAATCCAGCCAAGTTTTGTATTTTGTAGGATTGGAACATCAGGTGACACAATAATTTGATTGCCAGTCATGATTGCGGCATAAACGTCAATACCCAATAGGATATCAATTTTCTTAGATTTATGAAAATTTGGATCTGCAAGTCGAATATTGCTTGGAATCTTGTAATAGTTAAGATCAATTGTGACACGAGGAATACATGAGGCAAATTTCTCAACAACAATACATTCTTGTTGCGTTGACCAAGTATGATCAGATGATTTTATTAATACTGAGTGAACAACTGTAGATTTGGCTTGCATACTGGACACTCCATTAATCAGATTAGTTACATGACGAGAAGGAAGAGCTAATCTATCAGCCAACTCTTGAGTGATGAGTGAACAATCACTTCCTGTGTCCATTAAAGCATTACATGCAATTAATTCACCATTTGAACTAACAACCAGAACCTCTGCGGTAGGTAATACTTGAACTGATGACTTATTATTAGAAATGATGGATGAAGCAGCATGTGAAACAACTGTTGTTTCTGAATTATCAGATTGTGAGCTAACTGAATTTGATGCTGAACATGAATGGGCACTAGAAACGGTGCACTCATTCTGAGACTGAATCACATTAGAAACAAACAACATTCTTACCTCCTGAATTGCTAGTAAAGGAATCATGTAGAACAGTGTGATGTCGCTTATCACATTTTTGGCATCTCTTTGAAGAGCAGTTGTGATTGTCAGTGTAAGGATTAAGGCAATTGAAACACAACCCTTTCCTTTTGATTGCATCATAACGTTGATTGATGGGAATCTTTGAAAAATTGACACATTTGAAAATCCCATGAGATCGATCATTGCAAAATTGACAGGATACTGATGGCTGAAAATTATTCAGAGTATTATTTTGAGCAAAAGGACGAGTATTTTGCCTAACATTGGGTGCATTTGAAGTAGCTTGAGTAAAAACCTTTTGATTAGTTGGTGGATTTGAGGGGCTATGAGATGAAATAGCATCCATTACCTTACATTGATTTTCAAGAGATTCCCACAGTTTATCCATAGTAGGGATTTCATTTATTTCAATGCGTTTTTCCCATTCGCGCAAGATATTAGAGTCAAGTTGAGAAGTGATTTTTTGCATGTAAAGTAAATCTTTAATTTGAACATCCAATTTGAGCGCTTCTAAAGCATTAATGTGACATTTACAGTGATCAATGAAAGCTCTAAGAGATTTGGAACAATTTTTCTTGAGTGCTGGGGGTGATTCAATACCTTGAATGTGGGTACTTGCAATTAATCTGGGGTTATTGTACCTCTGTGTAAGCAGATTCCATGCAAGCTCAAAGTTTCCATTCCCTGGAGGAATATTCTGAATGCGTGCAAGGGCTTCACCACTGAGAGCTTTGCGCAAATAATACAGCTTTGTAGCTGGAGCCAAAGTTTGGTTTTCAATAACCATATTGGAAAAGGTATCACGGAATTCAAGCCATGAATCAAAGGAACCTGAAAATTCTGGTAACGGTACCATTGGTAATTGTAGACCTTGATAAATAGGCATAGTGGGTTGCAAAGGCAGAGAATTGACATTATTAGCAGTCACTGAAGCAGATGGCGATTGATGGTGATGCTGATGTCCCATTGCCAGTGCTTGAAATGTAGCAACTTGCTGCTGTGAATCATAATTTTTCAAAATTGTATTTACATTAGCAATTAACATTAAAAATTTTTCTGTGACAATTTGATGTTCATTGTCATCAATGTCATCTGAATCAAATTCCAGGCTTATCTCATCATAACGCTGCTCAAAGTTGAGCAATTTAGTTTTGACTGCTAGTAGTTTTTGAAAATCATTTTCATCATTGATTTTAAAATTGAAATATTCAGTATAAAGCCAAGATAGATTTTTAATGATGCCACTTCTCACAGTGAGAAGGCTGTTTCGTTTGCCTTTAGGAGGCATATTGAAAATTGGAATGATACCTCAATTGAAAATGTTCGACCTCCTCTTACACTGGATGGCTACTGGTGTTGTATCCAATTGTTGGGAACAATGACATAAGTGCTTGGTTGAATGTATCAGTATGAGCAACTCCATACAAATATTACCCTTGAACATACAGAAATAAACACTATGAATAAAAGTATAAGACAATAATCATTACACAAGTGATGTAAAATAATGAATAAGAATGAATGTATTTTCTAAGCATATGTCAATATGAAGTATCCGGCCCGGAGGACCAAACTTATAATGATAAATATACTCCTAATATCTATCAAAATAACTTTTCTGGTAGCAGAATTGATAGAGGACCAGGTAGGCTGAGTCCTGAATACAACTCGTCCTACCAAAACAATAGGTAATGCGAATAATTGCAAAATCAAATAGTGAATAATTGTTATTTTTATTGTTGAATTAATTGTGATGTAAGTTTCAAAATACATAAGTTGAATGTGATGTCAATTGTAAAGACTTTTAAATTGTGAAAAAACAAATTCAAAAAATAAAATGATTTTGTATTCAAAATTTTGAATATTATTCAATGTCCTGAAATGACAAACTCTTTGATTGCCTTTGTAGGCACAGCTCATAAGTAAGATAAATCTATATAAGTAAATGAACAATAGCAGTATGAATGATAATGAATGAATGAAAATAGACAGATGAATGAATAAGAATGGATGATATTACAAATTTATGATGAATATACAATTACTCAACCTGAATATCTTGAGGATGTCGAAAGCTGTCGAAGATTGTAGGCATTTGTAAGAAATGCTCCGGCAATGGAAATCATCATCACCATACCGGCCAGAGAGTGGGAGGGTATATGTAACCCCAAAGTGGAATGCCAAATTGCACAGTCGACCAAGTGAGTGGGAGGGTATATGGAACCCCAAAGTGGATGCAATTTCGACTGTCAATAGAAACTGCAGACCTTTATTGGTAGATTCGATCGTAGGTAGAATTGTAGAACAGATTCGGTAGCAGATTGATTCGAGAGATGTAGATAGAGATTGATTGAGTTTCCCAAAATCCAAACTGTGGACAGAGGAAGAGAAAATACCCTATGGTAAGAAAATGTGTTGACTGTAGCAACAGCGCTCTGAACTACACAGAGTTCAGAGTACAAAGAGTTTGAAAACAAGAATATGAAATAAAGATTTGTAGAAACATCAAGCAATCTTGATGATCTTGGAATTTTGCAGAAATGCAATGGAAATCAAAATTCTAAATTGACATCTTTTAAAAAAGATTGAAATAGATGAACAATGTGAAATTGGAAAGAGCTTTAAACTAAATTCTAAAAATTGAGTTCAGAAAAGCATGTTCAAATTGAAAGTGAGGTTACACCTACCAGAAGTTTGAGATTCAAACACAATCCGTGAAGACATACAAGTTGTTTGATTGAATTAGGCCAATATTTATCGCAAATATGCCAATGAAACATGAAAGTACTGAATATTCAGCTGGAATAAATTCAAATTCGAAACTTGAAACAAGAGCTGGCCAATTCCCACATTCCGGAATCGAGTTGAAAACAAAAAAGCAGCACACCAGCACTACACAAACCGAGTGGAGCAAAACCTACCTACAATGGTTTCAGCAAGTGAGAAATGCAAGAATAAAGATACAGAACACAAATATTATTCAAAGGCAAGTGAAAAAGGACAAATTTAAAATTAATCAACTAATACTAGACAACAAATTGGAATTATTACAAAGATACTAATATTGAAAACAATGCAGACTAAATCTGCCAAACGTTGGCTATACTGGCAACGCGCTAAGTTCAAAGATCAAGGATGATACAAATTGAGTTTTAACACTAACAAATGCAGTCCAGCCCAACCATTGAGCTCCCTCCAACCTAACTCATGCATATGAGTTCTAGACACTAAAAAGTTCATTAGGTCATCATATTTAGGAATGACATCAGCTATCTTACTTTCAAACTCAAGTCGAGTTCATTTATCCAAATGGTTTAAACACAGCGATAACAGAATAAAGTCACTCAAATCGGGAATCTGCTGTGTTTTGAGAGCAGAAATACAAACAGAATGAGTGTCAACAAATGTTCTTAATGACAAATAATCGGGCTTATCTATTTGCTTAAACTCTGGTAACTGATCGATGTAATACGAACATAATCTTCTTGGATTCGAGTATCTGTCGCACAACTGAGTGTAGGCGATAAGATAATTTCCATTTGATAGAGACAAATGAGCTATCATTTGAGTGGCTGAGCCTGACACATTGGATTTCAGATAATGAAATTTTTCTATATCTGAAAGTGATCTGTTTGTATGAATAATCGCATTGAACATGTTCAAGAACTCGATCCATTGTTCAATATCACCATTAAAATTAAGCAGCTTTATTTGTGGTAAATTGATGTTAGAACTAGGATTGGTCTGCTGTACAGTTTCAATTGTTGGCTGTTTACAAAATGAAGCGTACCTTCAATAGAGTTCAAGAAACTTCTCGCCCATAACATCATAATTCTCATCAACTGAATCAGTTAATAAAGCAAGTTCTGTGATGTTGTCTTGAATTGATTCGAATGTTAGAAAATCATTTCTTAAATCTAGAATCATACGCTCAGAGGGATTGTTTGATAAGGATTTGATTGCTGACTCTATTTTGATAATAATTCTGTTTCTTCTTATTGTTGAAAGCTTCAACTCCATAGTGGGATCCTCAGCTTTGACTGTAACATTGATATTAGTTTCCTGGGTGGTTGCATTTTGAGTTGTATAGTGTAAAATACGCGATTCAGTGAGCGAGGTATCTCCATGGTCTGACTTTTTTTTTTTTTTTTGTTAATGAGAGGAAGTGATACTGAAACGGTTGCGAAGTGCGTTGCAAACAAGAACAATACACAATGTGCAAGGAATGGAATAAGGAAGGTTGATACAGGCCTTGTTGTGGTCGTCTGCTTGGCTCTGTTGCGTGAGTAGCTCTCTCTCCTTCCTGCACTTGACGTTGATTGATTCACGGGATCGATCACGTGACACTGATTAAACCGAATTTTGCCGATCATTAACGAAGTTCGATAATTGATTGATTTTGAAATAGAAACAAAATCCAAAATGTCCGACTATGGCTTGGGTTGAAACTTTGAAATTCAATAACTTTTGAACCGTGCAATGCATTGAGTTGAAATAAATGGAATTTTTACTTTGAGTTCACACACTACCGAATCACACAGCTCAAAACAATGGGACTTTAAAATTTAAAAACATCTAAATAACACGACACGTACAGACACTGACAATGAGCGGAATGCATTTCCAAAAAACACTGATCTAATCTGACTCGAATAGGACCAATTATGGTGATTAGGAACAGAAATTTTACAAGTGGAGGACCGCGGGTGAACAAAAGAAAAGAGCTGTGTGATTATAAACGAAAACTTACTTGAAAAACTGAAGAAAAATGCAGTTGAAACCGGGGCTTCAAAGCAGCAATGATGTTGTAGCTTCGTGCACTTCATGCCAACTGAAACTGGAGGGGGAAGCTGCTTTTGGCTGCTTCCTTCTACGATGAAGAGGGAGGGGTGGGGGTAAAGAAGGAAATCACCATAACTGTCTTTACCAACCACATATATATCCTTTTTTAGAACAAAATGTCTCTTCTCCATTGCCTCACAATCATCCAAAGCACAGATTTTCACAAGCATTATATTGTCACAAAAAGGTTCTGTAATAGGGACAAGATTTGAGTCATCCTGCACAAACAGTTCTTCCCCAGCAGTGTAATCAATATTTCCAATGTTGTTGTTGGACAAGTTTTCTGATAGAAGCCACAAATCAAACCGCTCATTGGTAGGCTTGATTTTATTACCACAGAGCATAGGCACATTAAACACCTTAGAAGTATCCATGTTTACTGCACCGTTGCCACTATCAAACTGAAGGAATACAGATCAATGCAGTGGTATTTATAGTAACATTGTTGAGGCAACAGGATTTGGATGCTGTCAAAGACTGGTCATGTGACATGTTGTGTGATCATGTGACAGGGGGAGGTGGAGTGGGGGTCGTTGAAACAGCCTTCGTTGAAAGTATAGTAAGGTGATTTCTTACCTATATGAAATTCATTCTGATAAAGCTATTGATTTAACACATGCTGATTCGATTGCTAAGATACTCGGTTTTGATAATGTTGTTTTGCAAGCAAATAAATGGCATTATTCCCAGCATTTGGTTAACATAACAAGCATTGGCAGTATTGTACTCGAGTGTAATTTAGCATGTGGTAGTTACTCTGATGGAAAAAAAAAACATATAATCTACGAATTTTTGCCAAAGGTTCCTAGCAGTTATTTAATAAACGAAGTACCATCACCAATTATTTATGTATCTTTGAATACTCATATAGGTAAAAAATCACCTTACTTTACTTTCGGCGATGCAATTTCAGCGACCCCCACTCCTCCCCCTATCATGTGACCTTGTCTCCACCCATCACTGCTCTTAGCCTGGATGATGTCACATTGGATTACAACCTTCTCTGCTCACATTTTCCACTATTTACAATACCTTAAATTAAATACAAAATACAACTCTTTCCTTATGTCTACTAGGGTTATGCTTCAGAACATCTAGCTTAATTCTAATTTTATAGTTCAAATCAATGTTAGAGCTGTCAAATTCCTCCTCTAACCAATAGTTAGACACATACAATTCTTCCAGGTTCTCAAACTGTAAAATATACCATATCTTGTTTCTATTGTACACTTCTTTTATTGCAATAATGACCAACTCTGTACCTTCTGGTAACTCTTCTTATCTTTTGCACTGTCCTATTTTTTCTTTCCCTTTAATTTCCAGCATAGTAATGTTGTTGAATTGCTCCACTTCTGTCTGTGTGAATGGGGTGTCTTCCAAGTTTTTCCATACATCTGACAAAAATTTTAGATTTTGTATTTTTGGAAATGTGTTACCATTATAGCTTGTCATGCCATTGGTGGTAGTTTCACAAATAGTTTCTCCCCTTGGTAGACAAATAATTTCTTTTTGGTCATTGTATGGGATTACAAAATAACCCACTTTCTTAAGGTCTTCTATTGCATTGTATGCATTTAGAAAAACATTTTTGTGATACCCTTTCACAATGTACACATGTTTCGAGCCTTCCTTTTCTCCTAAAACACCTAAATATGGAAATTTTCCCTTATTATTTACAGAAAATGGAGAGTTTCTTCCTCCTCTTGTCCTGTTTTGTCCTCCTCCATTGTCCTCCTCTGTCCTCTGTTCTCCTCCTCCTGAGAAAAAAAATGAGAGAGGAATGAGGAGAAGGGGGGAGAGGTCAATGTCAACACTCAATGTCACAATAATTTTCTTTATTTTTAAATTATTATACATACATCAAAGCATATCTATGGTCAAATCAAACAGAAAGTTACTCTTTCCTTATTCCTACTGGGTGTATATTTAAAAATGAATAAGTTCTTTCTGTCACATTCGCTCAGTTTGATAGTAGCAGCGAAGCAGTGAACATGGCTTCTTCCAAAGTGTTTAGTGTTTCTCAGCTCTGTGGTAATAAAATAAAGCCTACCAATGAGTGGTTTGGTTTGTGGCTGTTGACAGAAAATCTGTGCAATGACAACCTTATTACAGACATTGGGAAAATTGATTACACTGCTGGAGAAGAACTGTGCAGGATGAATCAAATCTTGTGCCTATAACAGAACCCTTTTGTGACAATATTATGCTGGTAAAGGTTTGTGGTTTGGAGGACTGCCAAGAACTGGATAAGAGACGTTTTATTCTAAAGAATATGTGGATCATTCAATTTGTACTTGAGAGGAAAATTCTCCAAAATGGTGTCAGCTAAGCATGGAGTTAAAGCAAAGTTGCCTTACTTATTGGACAGTGGAAGCGATATGTCAAAGAAGATTCTACAACTGCTTGGGGAGGACAACTATAGAGAAGTGCAGCAGAAGTAACTTACTACAATCCAGTGGGGATACCATACAAAGTAGAGCTTGCTGATGTCCCCATTGCTACATTAATGGAGGAGTTACCAACAATATTGGAGCAGCTTAGGAAGGAATATTTCTATCTTCTGGACTTGGACATAACACAGGACTTTGCTGGAATATTTAACAAGAGTGGAATGTGTGATTTTCTAACTCCAAATCATTGTTTTTGTTTCCAAGGAGAATATAAAGAAGACTATAATGTAATTGTGAATAATGATGGAACTGTTGGAATTGATTGCTTGACTTGGGTTAATAATAATGTGAGAGTAAAAATTTATAATAAGTTTATTTGTCAAATGACAAGCCCTGAAGTAAATAAGCAGCTAGGTAACCATATTGTAGACTTTATTGCCTGTCCAGATACAAGATTATGTGAAACCTTTCAGGGGTGCTCACAAGGGGGGGGGGCATGGCACAATTTGCGCCATCAACATTTTTGGGGGGGGGCATGATTTTTTTTTATATTTTATGTCAACATTTTGAATCATGGCTGGAAAATCAAGGTATTAAATAGAGATATCCCAATGTAGTTAATTTTAATACTTTTTCCCACCTTTACAATGTTATATTTTGCAAAGTTTAACTCAATATAAAGCATAAAAAAAACAATTGATAATATGTTGTATGCAGGAATTCTAGTAATTTTAAGCCTATGAGTTTGAAGGTAAATCTTTGACGAAAATAAATTATAGCTTCATCATCCACTATTATTCTGATTTCCTTTGCTTAATTTTAATTTTAAATGGTCCTGTATTTGAGTTTCCTTGCTGTTGCAACCTAATTTTCTTAAAAGCACACTGATAAGTTGAATTGTAATGTACATTTTATTCTAATCATTATTTTAATTTCGAAGGTGTTTCATGATGATATTAATGTCTCTGAAATGGGAATGAATTATGAACAACATCGCAAACTCTAGTGAATTTGACAGAAGAAAAAACTTCTCTTGTCAAAAATTTGTGAAAAATATCAAATGAAGCCAATTTCAATCTTTCAAATTTACACTCTATTTAGCACACAGTGATCAAGTAATTATTGTAATGCTTCATTACTTTTTTCTGTTTTGTATAGTCCAGTCAAATGGTCGTTTTTCAGGAAACAGCCCAAAAGAATTTTTTGCGACAGTTCTATATGTATTTTGAGGCTTTGAGGCGCTGAATGCTAATCTGAAATTTGCTGACATGCCAGAGGGCGGCTTCACTCCCAAAACACCCCAAAATTTCGGACTTTTTTCAAGTTTTCCATTTAATCTTGAGAACCTTTAACTTTTCGAGAAAAAGCATTCATAAAAAGCATAGATAAATAGATAAACAAATTGAAGATAATAGAATTTTCAATAAATTGAGTGGTCGTGCAGGACTCTATGAATTTTGATTCTGGAGCTAAGAGTTTTCAAAAAAGGGGTATTTTTTAAGGGGTTTTCAAAATTATGCAAACCTACCACTTCTACCCTATACAACTAGGATCTTTTTCTAGTAATGATAGAAAGCCACACATCAAGTGAATTGATAATATTAATTCTGAACAGAGTTCCTTAGGTACCTATTTTTGAATTTGGTAGTGGTGGGAGGGGGAATACACCCAAAAATAGAAAATCATGTCCCACAGCCAAAATTCAAATTTTCATTATAATACCTTTTCATGGCCTTCCTAACAAAAAAGAAACATATTTCGGTTGAAATCACCTTACGAGGGTTATGTTCTATGAGAATCACTAGTTAGATTTCAGTATTTCCTAGTGGGGGGCACACATAAGGATACGTCCAGGATCAAAACTTCAAACACTTATAACTTTTGACTGAATGATCACATCTCCTCGTACTACAGCTCGTCCATATCAGCTCGTCAAGGCGGTTGAAAATCATGTATCATCCCACTAAAATTTGTTTAAAAAATAGGAAATTCCTCCTTTAGTGTATTTTAGCCCATATTTCAATGCATAGAAAAATGACCAATTTCTATATTCAAAACTTTGTGTCTCGGTAACTAAGAATGATACTTGGTCTTGATTTAGAGAAAATTATCTCCTCTTTTATGTGAGGTGAATGATTTTTGTAAAAATATAATCGTGAAGTAAGATACGTTTGATTCAAAAAACTAAGAAATTTGCGATATTTTTTCATTTTCACAGTCTCGACAGTTTTTTGATATAAACAGTGATGCAAGATCTATTAAGTCAACTCAGCTTATAGAGCATGAAATTTTCTCTCATTTAAGACCAATCGCAAGTTTCTATCATGTATTGTACTCATTTCAGAGACTCTTTAATAACAGTAAAATCACAAGAAGAGTGAGAAAATAAAGAGCATCATTCAATTGGCTGTAACTTTTTAACGGTATTGAAAACAGAAGTATAATTCATGGGAGTGAAAAGAGGAGAAAATTCATCACAAACTCGACTACTTTTTGGATTTTTTATCTGAAGTGTTCCACAAGATACGCAATGTTGCATATGCGGAACTGTGAAAATGGGGAAATATCACAAATTTCTCGCACATTTAAAGTTGTGTATCTTGTGGAACACTTCAGATAAAAAATCCAAAAAGTAGTCCTGTGCGACCAGTCAATTCATAGGAAATGTTATTATCTTTGATATTATATAGAGAATGCTTTTTCTCGATAAATTCAAGGTTCTCGAGATTAAATGGTAAACTTAAAAAAAGTGGAAAATGTTGGGGGTGAAGTCGCCCTCTGGTGTGTCAGCAAATTTCAGATTAGAATTTAGCACCCCAAAATACAGGTAGAACCATCAAAAAAAATTCTTTCGGGGCTGTTTCCTGAAAACGACCATTTGACTGAACTATAAGTTGTTATCCTATTATATTGAGCAAGCAATTTCTGTATATCTGTTTATATTTTTCTATTTTTATATCTGGCTATCTGGTTATATGGTTATTTATGTTCAACGGATCTCGGAAACGGCTCTAACGATTTTCATGAAATTTGGAATATAGTAGGTTTATGATATCAAAATTCGATTGCACTAGGTCTCATCTCTGAGAAAACTCCCTGAAGGACATGGAGAGGATAATTCATCCTTGGAAAAACAGATGATGATTCCATCATCTGTCGATAACAGAAGATGCGTGTGCCATTGTGGGAGATCAGCTGTGTAATCAATTAGCTTATCGTATCTCGCGAGAAATCTAGAAATTTTAATTGACTCGATCAAAATACAATAATCTGATTTGTTGACATGAGATGGTATATATCATAATATTCAAAGTTAATTATTATTTTACAGTTCTAAGTGATTAGTGAGTGTTATTTTGTTATTCAATTTGGTATGTAAACAATCTAAATTAGAACTTTTATGTTTTCAAATATTTGGACTGAAAATTTCACTTGAATTCAAGTGTATGAAACATAACCTACTTTTTGGAATATTAAATATTCCAACTATAAATTTTATAGTGTATAAATCAAAATTCGGGGAAGAAAAAGTTTTGAGCTGTGCCTGTTAGTCCTTCCCCAACCATTCCAAAGAATTGAGTTCTGTTTATCAATGAATAAATAACGAGCAAAGCTGGGTGCCCCGATATTTGGTATTAATAGATAGAATTTACAAAATGTACTTGTTCAGATGATATCTTTATTCCAAAAACCGAACCATTTAAAGATACATTTTGTTCGACTTGTGTTATTTACTCCTGTAATGTTAAAAAGTAAATACTACCAACAACACAACATCAGTGACAACCTGTTCCAATTTATGATTAATATCCGGGCACCGAGCTCCGCTCTGGAGTACCTACAAAAGCATATAAAAATTATTACGAAAGAAGAAATTATAATGAATATTCATAGTTCATACAGAAAGGTTCTATCTAATCACAGTGGATTGAGATTAATTCTCAGAGGAATACAAAAATTTCTCTCACAAAAGCATGTTAAATTTCAATCCTGATTAATTCCACGTGAACCAAATCACAGAAGACCATCTCAAAAAGATAGCTTATCTGATTGGTTCTACTGGTATTAATCAGGATTAAAATTTAAACGGCTTTTGTACAACTGCCACTCACTACCTGATTGAATTAGGTAAAAAAGTTTAACAGCTGAGTCATAATTTTGTCGCTCACTCACTTCCATCATCAACAGACAACAAAATTATCAGCTGTTTTTCCAAGGATGAATAAATTCTTTTAATGTCCTTCAGCAAGTTTCCCCAGCGAAGAGAATCAGTGCAATCGAATTTTTATATTATTAACCTACTATGTTCTGAATTTCGTGAGAATTGTTAGAGCCGTTTTCGAGATCCGGTGAAATACAAACATATAAACATCTAAACAGAAATTGCTTGTTTAATAGTATAGGATTTAGAATACCTTAACTTGCTGACATTATATATTGTATGAATAAAATCGTTCCAAATTTGTATGAATGTTCACCAAAATTGCTATGCAATATTCTTTTGCAATAAAAGAATATCAATTATATTATTATTCAACTTTTTATAAGTAACCTTCACATTTAAAAAGCAAAGCCACCCTTACTTATCTTTTAATATCCTAAGAAATATTTGTCATGTAGTTTTTCCTGATGTAATATAGTACTTTTTAGTCCTCCTGAACAAGACCGGGTGCACTGCTAGTCTCAAAAATAATATCAAAAAGATACTCCATTTCTATTTTGAAAGAGATAAGAGACGATGGTATATATTTTTACAATATTATGAAAACATAAAGAATTCCTCACAAGAACAAAGGTAAATAATGGCCTTTGGAAGATTATAATGTAGAATTAGAATTGGGGTACTTTGGGGGGGGGGCATTACACTTGTAATGGGGGGGGGGCATTACAATTGGATTGTGGGGGGCATGCGCAATTGCCCTTGGGGGGGCTGGGCACCCCTGAAACCTTTACCTCTGACTTGGCTAAAATGCATGGTATTACTCGTTTGGAAGCAACAATTTATAACTACAGCATTAGAAATAACTATAGCTCTAATCAATTTTACCCTATTCAAGATTGCTTGTCACTCTTAAATGACAGTAAGATTCATTTCCAAAATGCTGCTATATTTTCTGTATCCTTAGCTAAAATGTGGACTAAACTGACAAACAATTTAAAGAATAGCTGTTGTTTGGTTTTTAACAATCTCTTACAATATGTTTACTGGGGAAATGGCAATACCAAGAAATTGACTGTAGTACAATTAAATCTGCCTACCAATCCACAACAATGAAATAAAATAATATCCTATGTAATCTCTGCATTTAGCTTTAATCTACTACCCATTAATTATGTGGAAATTTTCGAGGATACAGACAACAAGGACAATATTAGTTTTATACAAAAGTGTTATATTAAGAGTGGTGATACTTATTTCTCCAAGTCAACCACAGCTTTCTCTACAATATCCAAAGAGTTTAACCTAGAGGAGCTAGGTCTTGTAAAAACGAGTAATGTAACACCACAAGTTTTGAGAAAAAGAACAAATGTTAACTCTAAGCTTGCACCTTTTCCTGTGAAGGAGATAGAACCTCTGTCTCCAATCACAATACTATCTACCAGAAAGTGTAAGCTAGAGTTGGATGAGATTAATCTCAAACATAGAAAGGTAGAGTTTTTAGAGGCTACAGAGAGCATAAAGGAGCAGCACAAACAACTTAATTTGAGAAGGAGATTGAGAATTTGAGAGAGCAACTTGAACCATATTTTTATTCACATTGGTGGAATTTTGAGCCTAGTGGGGTTTATAATGTGACTGCATTTTCTGTAAATAATAAGGGAAAATTTCCATATCTAGGTGTTTTAGGAGAAAAGGAAGGCTCAAAACATGTGTACATTGTGAAAGGGTATCACAAAAATGTTTTTCTAAATGCATACAATGCAATAGAAGACCTTAAGAAAGTGGGTTATTTTGTAATCCCATACAATGACCAAAAAGAAATTATTTGTCTACCAAGGGGAGAAACTATTTGTGAAATTACCACCAATGGCATGACAAGCTATAATGGTAACATATTTCCAAAAATACAAAATCTAAAATTTTTGTCAGATGTATGGAAAAACTTGGAAGACACCCCATTCACACAGACAGAAGTGGAGCAATTCAACAACATTACTATGCTGGGAATTAAAGGGAAAGTAAAAATAGGACAGTGCAAAAGATTAGAAGAGTTACCAGAAGGTACAGAGTTGGTCATTATTGCAATAAAAGAAGTGTACAATAGAAACAAGATACGGTATATTTTACAGTTTGAGAACCTAGAAGAATTGTATCTGTCTAACTATTGGTTAGAGGAGGAATTTGAGAGCTCTAACATTGATTTGAATTATAAAATTAGAATTAAGCTAGATGTTCTGAAGCATAACCCCAGTAGACATAAGGAAAGAGTTGTATTTTGTATTTAATTTAAGGTATTGTAAATAGTGGAAAATGTGAGCAGAGAAGGTTGTAATCCAATGTGACATCATCCAGGCTAAGAGCAGTGATGGGTGGAGACAAGGTCACGTGATAGGGGGAGGTGTGGGGGTCGCTGAAATTGCATCGCCGAAAGTAAAGTAAGGTGATTTTTTACCTATATGAAAAACAAAAGTAAACGTAATGGGTTATCTTGTTTTCAATCCATGTTCAAATAAGATGTGTACGCACAATGTCATTAGAGAGACGAACGTTAGAGCGTCAACACCTAAAAACAAATGTGCTTTATTAGCTAAAAGTGTGAGAATATTAGAAAAGTTAGGTTTTATAGTTGATTGGCGGAATGTCAGGAGGAGGAGCTGCAATTAGTGAAATTCTGGACGTGGAGACAGAGCTTCAGTTTTATAATGATGTAACCAAATTCCAATTTCACACTCATACAGTTTATTTGGGACAAGAAATGAAAAACTCTGACTAGGCACGTATGGGCATAAATTCTTTAGATGTCTATCCTTTACCTTGCAAATCATTAATTTATATTTATTGAGAGAACGGTTAGCCGTACAAAACCGGGAGCAGTGGCAGCTGACCCACCGGTTGTGGCAGTCTATAAATTAAGCAGTAACATAATCGGTAACCTTTTTGACGAAATATGATATGAATTAGCAGGTCAACAAATTTCTAAATCAAGATTGATTGGATTAACATCTACAATTAAAGCTATACTTGTGAAGAGTATGCTTGATAAAAACACATATCAGTTGGCTGGTTTTGACAGAGCAGGATATGCGCTAACAGATAATAAATTCACTTTCTGTGTACCGCTGAAATTAATCCTCCTGTTTTTTGAAGATTTTCAAAGAATAATTTTAAATTTGAAACAGGAACTTGTCTTATTGAGGTCACCAATGGACCTAAATTGCATTGAGTCCACGACTGGAACAAGTGTTAGTGTGAAAATTACAAAACTGCAATGGAGAATGCCCTACATAACTTTAGAAGATCACATAAGACTGAAATTTTTGAGACTGCTCGATGTTGACACTCTGCTGAAATTAAGTTTCTGCCATTGGGAAATTTGTGAATTACCAAATTTGCAAAATTCACTTAACCATTCTTGGGCAGTCTGCACGACATTGGTTTTTGATAGTCCAAAATACATTATAATTGCATTTCAAACCGATCGAAAGAATAAAATTAAAAAATCAATATCTAATTTCGATAGCTGTGATATTTACAATGTGAATTTATATCTGAACAGCAAGTATTATCCATACGAAAATCTGCTAGGTAAAAAGGAACTAATGTACAGAATGTTTCTAGATTTTGCTCCCTCATATTATAATCATACAATCAATAGTGAACTTGGAACAGAAATCAACTTTAAGACATTTTGTGATTCAACACCGCTGGTTGTTGTGGATTGTTCACACCAAACAAGTCATATGAAATCTTTGACAGATGTTTGTATTGAAATGGAATTTCATAATGCAGTACCTGCAAATACTTCCGCTTATTGTGTTTTAATTAGCGATTGTGTGATGGAGTACACACCTCTGATGAGCATGGTGAAAGAAGTTCAGTAATTTTATTGATAGAGTGTGCTGCGTGCAATATTATATAAGGTGTGCACCCTGACAAATTTGGCTCATTATCAGTTTCACCTTTGAACAGGTAACATGTAAAATGTCCTATTCTTTGTGTTCTGATATTTTGGAGAGTAAGAACAAAGTGCGAACTCGGTCTATTGGTATCCAGTGTGATCTCGATTCTGATAGTTTCTATTATGAGCCAAGGTGCAGTACACTGATCCAGAAGCCACAGGAGGAGGAGGAGCAGAAACGGGAGGAGGAGGAGGGGGAGAAAGACAGATGATTCGATGAGCCTGCCAAACAGAAAGAAGTGGACAAGCAGACAACTACAAAAATTGCTACAGTTGATCTTCACTGGTTTAAACAAGATTGTAATCAAATTATTGTGAAAGAACTTGCCATAATTGATCAGTTAAATAATTATATTGTATTCCATTTCAAATTGCCATTTGCAAAGACAGAATTGAGTGCAAAATTGTATAACGATGTAACATGGTTAGAACGTCACTATCATAAAATAAAATGGGAAGATGGAGATTTAGAATACACTGACTCATTAATACATGATTACCTTGTAGGTTATGAAAAAATTTTCTCAAAAGGAACTGAGAAAGCAAAGTTTTTAAGAAGATTTGATACTAACGTTCAATGTATACCAGAGGATTTTGCAAAACCCAATTTCAGCTTTTTCACTAGTTCATGGTGTTATGGTGTGTGTAACATTCATAAAAATAGACCTGATGGAAGATGTGTTTTGTTCAGTGCTCAACATTATAATTCTTTGTTGTTCAAAAATATGTATCAAACAAATAATTTCATGTGTGAAAACAATCGAATGCAAAGTATGAAAATGGCCGTAATGTACACAAATTCGCAGAAAAGAAACTTTGCTCATTATGGATTTTTCTACAACAGAAAAGAGATTCAGTGTGTTTATTGCATGCATGCATTGAGACTGCATAAAGCATGTACATGTTGCCTGTCTACAATTAATGAAGAAAGACCGCTTAATTACTCTATAATAGTCCCAGCCTACACTTAGTCTTGTTCATTCGCTTATCATGGACCCGAGAAAGTGGTTGGCTGCTGACAACAAGTTGGAAGTGAGGTTAAAAAACTGTATTGATTGGTATGATGAGTGTGAAAGTGCAATTAGGAAATTAACTCGTAAAAATTATAGTTTGGCGAAACAATTAAAAGACATTTTTCTAAGCACGGTTGATTTGAATGACATAAGAGACTATCTATGTTATTATCGTCCTCATAATTTGTGTATAGATGAGCTAATTGAAATTGAAGATGAAATTATGAATAGTTGTAGTGAAATGTGTAGGCTAAATAAACTTTTTCTGTGTTCAAATGATTTTTCATTCCAATATTCCTCTCACTTTTTAGTTTGGTAGCAGCTCAGAGCTAGAGCTGATAAGACCAGCACGTGTGCCGCTATCTTTTTATAGGAGTGAGACACGCCCCCCACAGCTATCTGTTGATGCTAACAAGTACGCAACGTGCACATTATCAATTTATAGAACAGAGACACATGCCAAACAGGGGCGTTAACATGCAGTGTTATGGTTTTTCAAAATTCAAAAAATTATCTTGTCTCTTGATGGCAATTTCATTTAACAAATTTGATTCAATTGCAAAGAATATTAAATTTTCAACAGGATGTCAAGATGCTGATTTGCTGTTGATTTTAAAACAGAAAATGTGCACTTTCCAATTTTATCTGAGATATTCGAATTACTCGATATACTAGATACAGGTCATCTACATTATGGTTGTACAAATGATTAGCCATTATCTGTTGTTACAAATTCTGATGAACTTTGGAAATGCTTGTATGATATTGCAGATAAAAAATGTAAAAGAACTTAGATCATTGACCTCTCTGTAGAGATTTGGATTCACTTTAATCTGACAGTATAGCATTAGATGTAGAGAGAGAGAGAGAGAGAGAGAGAGAGAGAGAGAGAGAGTGAGTGAGAGAGAGATAGGGAATTTCTCAATTCACCTCAATCTGTCAGTATAGCATTAGATGTAGAGAGAGAGAGAGGGAATTTTTCCCTCAAAGGGAAATTATTTTTTCCCTCATCCAATAGTCGATAGTCGATAATCGATATTCACCCTCCTCATCTATACTGGTGAAGGGGAAGGGAAAATCTATTTGAGAGAGAGAGATATCTCTCTCCTTCTTCATCCCCCTCGTCCTCACTGGGAGAGGGGGAGAGAGAGAGAGGGTGATTAGATTAGATTAGATTAGATTAGATAAGATTAGATTAGATAAGATTAGATTAGATAAGATTAGATTAGATAAGATTAGATTAGATTAGAGTAGATAAGATTAGATTAGATTAGATTAGATTAGAGATAGAGAGGTGGAGGAGGGGGAAAATATATTTTTAGAACACCCCCCACCCTGCGGGGGAGGGGGGAGTGGCCTGGGGGAGGTGGGTTGTGAGAGGGGGGAGTGGTGGGAGGGGGATTTCGAGCAAAAAAGCATCTTTAAAATCTCAAACCACACCTACTAAGTCAGAGGCTCGAAATATTGTGCCCATCTTTATCTGATTTAGCCTGCTATTTTCTGTTAATGAATTAGTTAAGCGAGTCATCTTCAACCATATTTGAAATAGGGATGGGTATCGATACATCGATGTTTTTCACTTAAGCCATGTTTTTGTAACGGGCAGACGACAGAATTCACTTTAAATTAACATTGGTTCTTATGGGAGTGTTCACCCATCGGCAGAAAGTTGAGCAGAAAAAAAGAACTGTTCAAATCAGAGACGAACTGTCGTTCATTTTAAGGCCTATCAACACAATGCTATTTTGCTTTGACCGATCACTGCTCGTGAACTGTTTTATCAAAAAAGAACTAATTTCAGGATTCTGTCGACGGGAACAGACAGCTTGGAATTTATTTTTCTGCTCTGATCAAGTAGTGACACAGGCAGAATAATTTTTCTCCGGATCAGACGCCATGTTCTTTTTAACCTCAATCTTTAATTGTTGGATGGTTTGTTTTGATATTATTTTGCTGTTGTTTATCAGATTTCGGATTGCTACTATTATACTGTGAAATTAATTTACAGTAGAAAATTGAGGTATAAAATATTTCCATTGGTTTCTTTATTCTTATAATTTTTACAAGAGAAATTGAAAATGGATTTACAACAGAAAGGCGTGAAATTCGTTATAAATTTGATGCGACAGCTCAAAGTTTTGTACTTTCCAGACCTGCACAACGAATTACCTATTTGAAAAATAGAATATGGTTAAAAATTTCTGATGTGATAGAGGATTCAAGTAAGTACACTTAAATTTCTCATAATAAAGTAGGCTAAATCTACGGTACACAATTTGATATAATTTTTATAAGTAGCCTACCAGCATGTTTCCAATTTTTATTCAGGTGGCCTACTTGTAGTAGGTCTTTAATAACCTAGCCTCTAGGTCTAAATTGCTATTTTTTTCATTTTTCAAGAAGTTAGAAGTTAACAAGAGTTTATTTATTTATTTAAAGTATAATTTCTAGTATTTGATGATAATGTAAAGCCTAGACTAGCCAGTTTGTGTATGGTAGAGAATTATCACAAGAAAGAGAGAAATCTAATCAACTATTTAGATTTAAACTCATTCAAGCTTGATTGATTAGATTAACATTAGATTGATCAGATTCAAAACATTATTCAACCAAGATAACATTTTGCATTTCATGATAAGATAAGATAGCATTTCATGCTAACAATCTTTCACACTTTCATTGAGTTGGCCTAATCACAAAATACATTTTTTATAATGCAGCTAGTAGTTTTCACAAACAGATTTATTGAAAATAACATCATCATTTGACTTTGAAGTATTTCATTACATTCTAAGTCCTAAACTTCCATTTTCCTTGTTGCACCTCAAAAATATTGTAAACCCATAGTTTATCAATACAATAACAAAACTAACCTGACTATTAGAACATTTACTTTGTCTTTGGTACCTATCTATGAATTAATCTTCTTTTAATTTATTCAAATTAACTTGGAAACAAAATTACATAGCTTAGATTGCTATAGAAATAACTTTATCAGAGTCAGTGTAATTGAATATTGAAAGACTGCCATTGAAAGAAGATAAAATAGGTAGGTACTATTTTCCTGGTTGACCATTGCTACCAAACTCATTTAAAACTAAAATAGTAATGTATTTGAAAAACTTATTCATGCTGTATTGATCGATATATTGCGTGATGCCAGGTATTTCAATGTTAATAGTATAAATTAAAACAGGAGACACACAACATAGATGGATTAAAGACACTGAAAAACTTCTTGACCGAGCAGAAAGTGTAATGTAAGTTTTTCAGTGTTTTTAATCTATCTATGTCGTGTGTCTCCTGTTTTAATTCATATTATAAAACTTTAAAGTGTTTTCTGTTATGTGCTATGAATGTAAGTAGGCTATATACTTATAGTATGTATAGTCTATCCAATGTAAATAGTTTATTGAGGCCCAGTTCACTTCTAATTTATTCAAAGTCCAAACTATTATCATTGATGATTAACTTCACTTTATCTCCAAAATGGATATATATTGAAAGATTAAATATGTTTATTTTTTCAGGTACCATTTACAAAAAAAAATATTGAAGAGAATGTGCTCAAAAGGAAATGCATATGAATTCTTTTTTGTTGACCAGGATGGAAAAATTCTTTGGAACCCATAGTTAGGATAAGTTAGTTAGGTAAGATAAAATTCCACTCATTTTTTAAAATTTATATAGGCGATGTCATTTTATACAGTTTTCCATTTTTTCAAAAAGTTTATCCACTTCGATGTTTTATTATCGATTTGATGTTAGATATTCAAATAGTAAGACATAACTATGGTATGTGACTAAAATAGTTGAAAAACTGACTGAATTTTGAAATCATTAATAGCTTACAGTATACAATATTTCGAAACAACGTGAAACCACATGAGATGAAGATGGACAGTTGAGAAGAGTGTTTAAAAAGCAATGTATTCACTTATCATTCAGGGAATAGAGCTGTTCATAATATTTGGGAATCCTTCCATAAAGAAATAATTTATGTAACAGAATCTAATAATGTAATAACATTAAATCAATAATTTGATGTTAAAATGTTATCACATTATTAGATTTTGTTACATAAATTTCTTTATGGAAGGATTCCCAAATATTATGAACAGCTCTATTCCCTGAATGATAAGTGAATACATTGTTTTTAAAACAATCTTCTCAAATGTCCATCTTGATCTTGAGTGAATGTTGAACTTTATGAATGACCATACATTAGAACAATGAATAGATGACTTCAAAAATTCACTCAGCAAGTGCTGGTAGAAAATACTGGATAATAGCTTTAATGACAGTGATTCCACCTTTTAAAATTTATGATTGAATTCATGAAATACCTGCATTATTTTGAGAGATTTATGTATTTACAGTTTGTTATTTATTTTCAGATCACTTAGTTCTACTTATAATGTTGTAGATAATCATCATTTTTTTTTTTTTTTTTGGATTAGATTACGTCCTAAAGACTCCAGTCATGGAGTATAAGACAAGTCATGTTAATACATAATAATTCTAACACTAAGTAGTTAAACCTAGTTTAGGTTTGAAAGGAATTCTTGTACACTATGAAAAGCTCTATCAACTAAATATTTTTTAATTTGTTTTTTGAAAATCTTCAAATCATCATTACTTTTCAAGATTTGAGGTAGCTTGTTATAAAATTTCCTACCAATATAATCTGGTTTTTGATAATCTGCTCTGTTTCGCGTATTATACTCATGAACATCTGAATTTTATTCTGGATCACACCACTCGTTTTCACATGCATTACAACTTCATATACATACAAAGATGGCACAGTTAATAGACCAAGCTTTTTAAATAAAGGCTTACAAGAGTCTAACCTATTCACTTTCTCTATACATCTGAGTGCCTTCTTTTGAATCTTAAACACCCTGTCCATATTTTGTTGAGATGAATTACCCCATACTAAAATAGCATACCTAATATGAGATGTTAATTTCCTGTCCAATAAAATTCCCAAGAATGCTACTTTCTCTTCTTGGTCTAATTCATTTTCCTCTACAAACACATTTATTTCTCTATCCTCTACTGAATTATATTTACTTTTGAATTGTAGGAATTGACATTTCTTACTATTTATTGTTAATTGCCTTTGCTTCAAGAATTGGACAATTGACTGTACTCCAGTAAAAGCATTTATTTCTAGACTATCTAATAAATAATTGTTAAAGATAAGCGATGTGTCATCAGCAAACAACAGAGCTCTGTGATCTTTTAACTCTTTTGGTAATTGGTTCACATACAACAGAAACAGTAAGGGACCCAGAATTGAGCCTTGAGGTACTCCAGCCTGGACCTCCAGTTTTTGAGATTTAATTTTTACTATTTCATTCCCATCCACCTTGGTAAGCTCAACACACTGGTTTCTACCTATGAGATATGATTCAAACCATTTTAGTTCTATACCATTCACACCTACAGTTTTTAGTATTTCCAATAATATTCTATGGTTCACACAATCAAAAGCTTTGGATAAATCGAGAAATATTGTGGCTGCCTTCTCACCTGAATCTATTATATCTATTAGTCTTTCAACAAGGGATACTATTGCAGTCTTAGTAGATTTCCCTTTCTGGAACCCATGCTGTTCATCACATATGAAATTAATTTCTTCCAGGTGCATCAATAGCCTATTTAAAACTACTCTTTCAAAAATTTTACTTATTACATTCAGAATACTAATGGGTCTATAATTTTCAACTCTTTCAGAATCACCGCTCTTGAAAATTGGCAGAATTTTTCCTTGTTTCAGATCATCAAGGAAAATACCCTGCTCTAGTGAAGTATTAAGGAGATGCAATAAAGGGTCCAGTAATTCATTTTCACATTCTTTTAAAATTTTGCTTGAGACCCCATCCAATCCTACTGTTTTTTTGTTATTCAAATTTTTTATTATTCTTGACAACTCATCTCTTGATAATGGATGAAATTTAAATACCTTTTCAATTGGCTCAGCATTAATGTAGTTGTATTATAAGTATTAGTGTTCAGTGACTTTTGGAGATTACATGCAACCTGTTGATAATACTTATTGAAAAAGTTACAAATGTCTATACTATCATCCATATAATTTCCATGTTCATCGATTATCCTAGGGACATTAGTAACTGTATCTTTTTGAGCTGCTCTCCTATTTCTATTAATTACCTCCCAAACAGCAGAGTTAAAATTGGTACTAGTTGTTAATATTTCAGCTGTTTTCTTACACTTAGCTTTCCTCACTTCTTTTGCATAGTTTTTCTTTAGACATTTGTATTTGACTTCACTCGGAACATCCCTCACTAATTTAAATTCCTCATAAGCTTCCCTAACAATATTTCTTTGAGTAAGAATATCTTCAGTTATCCATTCATGTACTTTGTTTAATTTACTTTTTACTTTGACTTTTTTTATTGGACAGCATACACTAATGTGAAATCTTAGAGTATCAATGAATTGCTTATATTTGTAATTTAGGTTACAACTGTTATAAACACTACTCCAATTTTCTTGAAGCAGTTCCTGCTTCAAACAATTTATATTTCCTAGCTCATATTGCTGAATTTCTTTCACAAAAGTTTTTTTTCTGCTTGGATTCTGGCCCTGCAACTTCACATCTAAAATTTGATAGTTATGATCTGATAGATCTGAGCTACCTAACCTGACATTACAACCTTCTATATTTGTGAGGATATTATCAATAATTGTCTGTGAAGTTCGAGTTACTCTTGTATATTCGTGGACCTTAATTTCTAAATTATTCATATTAATAATATCTCTAATATCCTCTGTCATTTTATCCTGCCTGGCAAAATCGGTATTGAAATCTCCTACTTCTATAACATTTGTGAAACTAGCGGTTGTAATTTCCAAAAGTGTATGGAGCAGCTCACAAAATTTTTGCCAGTCTCCATTTGGTGACCTATAGATACCTAACACTGCTACCTCAAATCGATCATCAATTTTTAACCTTAGTCCCATCACCTCTAAATCCATCTCAACAGAAAATCTCTTAACAAAATCCAGTTCATAAGTTTGGGTATGTTTAGCATTGCTAGTGAATATACATACACCACCACTTCTATGAGCTATTCTACAAAATTCTGATCTCAGTGAATAGCCTGGAATCCTAACTTGATTTATTTCCTTTATTTTTAAGCCATGCTCTGTGAAAATAACAATGTCAGGATCCTCCTGTTTGAGAAATACTTCTAATCTGTCAATTTTGTTGCGAAGATACTGAATATTTTGATGATAAATACTAAAAACCTTACCATCTTGTGCTACTCTATCTCTAGCATTTGTAGCTATTTCCCTTTCCCTGTTTTGAGCCAATTTACTAAAAAATCGTTATTTGTTTTTTTGACTGTTTTTAAACCAGAGGATTGCAAACGGCTTTCAATCAGCTCTGCCAATCTATTACAAAAGATTACTTTGCCAGATCGATTTAGATGCAACCCATGATTAGTGAAGTTATGTCTTTTCAGCCTTTCATTTAGAAAACAAATCCCCAGTTGTTTAGAATTCTTATTTTTTAGGCTGTTGATTGTACTATGGATTGATTTGTTTGTCGAATTGATTGCTTCATTTAATTCTGGCCTATCAAACCTATTAGGAATAGTACTTATTATTAAGTTTGTTTTTTTGCTGAGTGGCACAATTTCCTTGATTTTTCCTGTTACTTGAGGAAGATGATTCAAGTTAGGTTCATTTATATTATTTGAGCCACCCAGTACAATTAGATAGTCATTTTCATCAAAGTCTTTAGTTTGTTCCCTAGCTGACTCTACAACTGCATTAATTGATGCACTTGGCTTGAAAAAACATTGGACATCAACTTTATTTTTCAATCTTTTATCAAGGAGATCACTGCAATCACGTCCATGACTGGACGTCAGTAGCAGAACTCTCCCTTTCCTATCTTTATTTCCCTCAGCTATATTTTTGGTTGCTGTCTTCAAAACCTCACTGTACGTTTTATTTCGACCATTTTCAGAGCATTTCCCATCATTTAGGTTAGATTCTATTTTTTTGCATTTGGATGGAGGTTCTATCATACATTTAGTATTATCAAATTTAGATTTTAGTTTCTTTATTTCCTCCGACATTAGACTACATTGATTTTTTAGATTTAGTATTTCTTTTTTATGGTCTTCATCTTGTAATTTTATAATCAGTTCCAAAGATTTAATTCCTTCTACCATCCCTAACCTTTCTTCCTCAGACGTTTTTAGAGTTACTTCTAATTGGTTTTTTAAATTAGTGTGGCTACTTTGTAGTTGAGCAACTTTTTCGGCTAAAGTAGTTTGTGGAACTGGGGTTTTTGGTTTTGGCGTTTTTGAATTTTGGTTTTGGGAACGCGTAAGTACTCCCACTATGTGTACATTTCTATTAATAACCTTCGGTGTTCTACTTGAGCTCATCTTCCTATCTAAGAAATTATATTACTTGCAATAATAATTGATTTATAAATGATAGGATTTTAATTTGGTTATAATTTTAGTCAAGTAAACTATCTATGTTTATTTTTAAATCTCGAAAACCTAACCTCAAAATAACCTCTAAATGATGTTTGGCTTATAAAATAGAATTAAGAATTAAAATCTAAAACAAAATGATAAAACGTGATCAAGAAACAATTAATAATGAAATTAATACAAAATTTGTACTTATCCGTGACTATTTATAACACAAAATCTTCCAAAACCCAGGAGCGAAATTATGTAATTCAGATTCAGCAAAAATTCATTTCAGATTAAGCAATTAATTTATTGATTATTCCCATTTGTTTCTCTGAATGTAGAACTAATAATTACTTTATGCAGTACATTTTGGAAGAGTTTAGTAAACCAAACGGTCGAGAAGTAGGCATACTGACCACAGAAATAAATGAATTGTTCATGGTATCCAAAAATATGTTGTTCACCAACAAGTTCTTTTGACCTTGGGGCACACTGATTAATCCCAATTCCTGTATGGAGATTTATTTATTTATTCAATCAATCATTCAGAATTACACAACTTACAGATTGATGCTAATAATAATTCAACTGATTGTTGGTTTATTGGAATTTCTCATATAATATTACTTTGTCATTATTGGGGGGTTTCTTCCCAAGAAATATGATTAAAAGCTTATACAGATTACAAACAATCAATTTCAGAATTTACTTTGCAAAGTTTTTTTATAATGAATAATAAATAATTATCAATAACTTTTTGATTTCAGGCCTAGAGGTGTACCAGCCAGAAGTAGAGGATGACAAAGAAAATCAACTATGGATAATATTCCATGGATATGATTCATGTATGATGTAGTAGCCTATAGGAGAAAGAGATGAACTAATCTAAGAAATATATTCATTTTTTCAGTACATCTTGATGTGTTTATTTCATGTTATTCATAATAATATCTTCTTTTTCTGATCGCTCCTGCTAACTGCTTCAATTCAGGTAGTTTTGAAGAAAACAGCAAGTGACATGAAGCTGATAAAATGAGTTTTAATGGTTTATACTTGAGGGATTTTTAAAATTATATTCAACCCAACAGCATCGAACTCTCATTAACAACTTTATTGGTTCTGTATGGCTTCTACTTTTTTGGAAATAATAACATTATTTAACATTGCTGACTAGCAAATGCTAGAGGTAACGTGTAGTTAAATAATAGACTTGAATTGGATATAAAATAGGGTATCACAATTATGTATTGCATTAAGAATTAAGTAATAATACTTATGTACTGCATTGAAGGGGTAATAATTCTTTGAATATGAAAAATAACTCAAGCAAAAGTTGAAAATATTATGTTCCAAGCCACATCAAATATAATCACTTTCAATTCTACCTTCTAGGTTATATTTCCAAGATTTTGATTAAAATGAATAAGCTTTTAGAACATTATAGTAAATAAGGAGTTTGAATGGCTACTCTAGTTCTAATTAATACTCTAATAAAGTATTAATTTTAATAGGGCAACTTTAATGCTTAATTATAGAAAATAACTAGTAGGCCTACCCTAAAATATTCAAAATGAGCATGAGCATGCAGTTTCTAATTATGTCATTGTCAAGAGAGTCCTTATTGAACAAGTCGAAACTAATCATGTTTAATTTTGGAATATCACAAGGGTACTAGTTACTTTTAAAGTACCATAACAGAACCTGTTTATTCTAGCAAGATATAGTTATCTCAACAATAATTATTAGAATTAGTCCGCCTGTTTGAATACACTTTGTACATGTCATATGTGTTACAGTAATCTATAATAATAATAATTTTTAATATTCGTATAGCTTTTACTGGTGAGGAGTCCCTAATTGAACCTTGCCTGAAAAGGCATACTGATTTAGGCAGGCAATGGGCCTCACGATTCTTATTTAAGTATATCAGCCGGGACCGTAAATATCCAATGATCAAAAAGGGGACTGCTAAAATAAAATTGCCTAAAAAACGTTTACAATATTAAATAAATAATAAATTTATTTATTATTAGAAATAATAAATTTTATTTCTCTTGGTGTAATATAACCTTTAGATTCCAAAAATGCCAAAAGTAAAGCACTCATTTATTAATTTGAATTTTTTTTCGATAGAGCTTCAATAGGCCTTTGAAGTTGGATACGGTACTCATACAAGTAGGTAGGCCTACCTATAGACGATGTGATTCAAAGAACATGCATTGACTCTGAAGGCAATTGATTCTAGTTAATGAAATAATTATAATAATATATTATTAATAATGGAATGCTTCTAGTTAATAACATAATATCTTATTAATAATGAAATACAATCAGTTACTTCAAATAATTCACCCTTACAAATTTCAAGCATAGGAAATGAAAAGTTAACTCTTTGATTGACATGCCTATAAAGCATAAAATTTAGCATAATCGAAGTAACTAATAATTGTGGAAAAGTTATCTGAGTTATAAAAAGCAATTTATTCATCTTATTGAATTAAATATCCAATAATCATTTTAGAATTACCTTTTGGACAACCCAAAAAGTTCATTACCAATACAGTCGACTCTTGATAATTTGAAATTCAAGGGACCTCAATAAAAGTTCAATTTAACGAGAGTTCAAAATAGAAAGAGTTCAAATAAACAAGAGGGGCTAGGAAAACTTCAATTTAACAAATGTTGAATAAAACTTTAGCTGCCTCATTTGGACAACTGTATTACCGTAATCTTTATTATTATGAATTGATTGAAATCGAATTACAGTACTGTATTGAGAACATATTTATATTGTATTGAAAACAATTTTATATTGTATTGAAAACATATTCATATTGTATTGAAAACATTATTACTGTAATATTGTATTGAAAAATATTTTTTTTTTATATTCCATTACTTACATTCATTGATGTTTTTCAAATTAATGGAAAAAGTTTGTAATTTTTTTCGAGTAAATAATCCCCGTCTATCTCTGTCCAATGAGTTTTCGATCGTTGTGAGAGCTGAGAAGAAACCATCACTTGTATCCATTCTGAGAGCATAGGAGCGTAGGGTAGATAGAGCTGACCTTGCCTCAATCAGCGTCACTGGAACTGACGATTCTTCCTCTTCTTCTTCTTCTTCATCTTCTTCTTCACAATTGTCATCTTGTGATGGCAAATCCATAATTTCGACATCGGTTAGCGGCGCACCATAAACATCGATGTAATCATCTACTTGGACGTAATCCTGAAACGTTAACTGTCCACGGTCAGGTAGAAGTTCCCACCTGGAGTCAGAATTTGTCACGTTTGGTGGCTGTGCTATTGGTGCATCATTTTCAGTCAGCTTGAATCCACACATTCTGAAGCAGTTGTGAATAGTGACAGGGCTCACATTTTTCCAAATCTTATGAATCGTAAGTATGGCAGTTAAAACTGTTAGGTTCGCTGTCTCTCCATTTTCAATGCTATCCAGCACAATTGATACGATCTCCCTACGATATAGAGTTTTAAAATGGTGTATTGTTCCTTGGTCCAGTGGTTGTAGTCTTGATACTTATAGTGTGGAAAAATCAATTTTACATTGTCCAATTGTGGTGGGTTATTATGCACACTGCAGTTATCCAAAAACAGTAGAATTTTGCGATTTTCTTTTTTCATATCACTGTCAACAGAAATCAGCCATTCATTAAACAACCCTGTTGTCATCCATGATTTCTTGTTTGAACGATAAATTGTGGGCAGCGATTTTATCCCCTTGAAACACCGTGGTTTTGCAGATTTTCCAATCACAAGTGGATTCAACTTTTGAGATGCATCCATATTGCATGCTAAGAGAACAGTAATTCTTTCCTTGCTATGTTTCCCACCGTGACATTTTTCATTCCTGAGTGTTAGGGTGCGGTCTGGAAGACACTTATAGAAAAGTCCAGTTTCATCTGTGTTGAATATGTCTTTAGGCTCATAGCCGTTTAGAAGCTCTTTCAATTTATCAGTCCATTCATTACAAACCGTGCTATCCACACTGGCGCTCTCTCCACAAATCTTCTTGAATGTGATGCTGTGTCGATTTTTGAAGTTTGATAGCCAACCCTCACTAGCTCCAAATCCTCTAATACCAAGAGACTCTGCGAAAGACTTTGCTTTTTCCTTCAGCATGAAACCACCAATTGGAATATTCTGTCCTCTACACTGGCGAATCCATTTGAGTAAGCACTCCTCAAGACGCGGAAATTCACCCTGACGTGACCTCTTCTTACACACACTTGAATCACTTGCATTGATACGATCCTTGTTCTTCAAAATCATGGATAAGGTAGAGGGCAAAATCCCAAACTGCTTAGCAATGTCTTTTCTTGGCTGTCCATCCTCCAAAGCTTTGATAACACGCTTCTTATCACTGATAGAAAGACTAATGTTCTTCTTCTTTGCACTCATCTTGAATTTAAAATTTCACTCTAAGCTAAATTTCACTTAACCAAATACCAAGCAACACTGTTAACAACTGCCAAAAGAACTCTTAACTGGGAACTGAGAGCTGAGAGCTTTCTCAAACCATTACGGTAGTGTGTACACTGAAGTAAACAAAAGACATGTCACAACAGGTCTGTGTGATGATCCATTGAAGAAATGACAGGCAGTAACAGGTCTAGAATCAGACTTCAATTTATAGAGAGTAGAAGAAGAAAAATTCAAATTATAGAGTGTTGGTGGACTTCAAATTATAGAGATTAGAGGAACAAAAATTCAAATTATAGAATGTTGGTAGTCAAGATGTATCCTAAAACTTCAAATTATCGAAGGGACCAAAATACATTGATTTTTTTTCAAATTATTGAGAGTTTTTCAAGGGACCAGACAAAAAATTCAAATTATCAAGAGATTCAAATTATCGAGTGTCAAATTATCGAGAGTAACACATAAAGCAAAATTCATGTCAAAGAACTAGTTCTCTGAATGTTACTGTTTCTGCCCGCTTGGGTGCGCTGCAATCGATTCTGCTTCTGCCCGTTACGAAAACACAGCTTTTTATCAATGGTTTTACCTAGACATCGGTCATCAGATGTTCTTCCCAACTAAAATGAATTTTTCATTTAGGCTCTCTGTATTTTTATGTGAGACTATTAGATACTCTTGAAGATTTACATAACTTCTGTAGCTCTTGTCAAGGTTAGATACTTATTTAGAATTAAATAACAGGTCGGATTCTTCCTTTCTTAGGAAGAAACAGTTTTTTCTTATTACAAGTGCTTTCCTCAACATACGTTTAACACCAATTAATCTAGCTCTGGAATAGAGGTCCTCGTATTGTAAGGAGTGTAGATATCCATATAAAAAAACTTTAATAATTTCCATTACCGTACCTAAATAAAACTATCAGGTATTGAATGAATACGATACCGGTATGAGTAACAATGATTGCTAAAATTAGCTTAGGATGAAATTCCAGACAGAATCTTCAAGGATATCCCGAGAGGTTTCTGACTTAACTATGAAGATGACAAATCTTGTAAACTACCCATAATAGAGTTGATGTATCTTTCTAGTCACAACCTGACTTCAATTATTCGAAAGACTGTTAGTTGAATACCACAAGTCCAAAATTGCTGTAATTCCAGTTAGTAACTGTTAAAATATTGGAACAATAGCTCCAGATAAAATTGTAGTCACTTTGGAAGATTTTTGGACTATCAAGTATTTCGAGATTATGAAAAAAATATACCAATGAATCAATCAACTTCCAAAATAATTGAACAGGATCGGAAAGTGGTAAAGGGTCTTTCTACAAGACATATTGGACTGTAAGGTGAGCAACGACAAATTTATATAAATCTATCATTAACTGCTCAACGTAGAAAGCTCTTTGCTGAAGCTAGGAATCTCCAGAGACAATTTCAATACAAGTATGTTTGGGTGGATAAATCCGGTTCAATAAAAATCAGAGTAGTACCTGATGGACGTATTTTTTCTATTAATTCAGAAGAGGACCTCAAAGCTGTACCTATCACTGCTCAATGCTAGATTACTCTTACTGTGGTTGTTTCTCTCAAAATTTTTGTTCACTTAATTTCTTACTTCATACTGATAAATGTTTGTTATTTTTTGCTCTTCTCTCTCTTTCTCAAACCATTCCATTGGTGACGGTTACTTTTATTTCAATTTTTTATTTACTGTTAAAGCTTAAAATACAGTGTGAGGTTACTTTTATTATTCAATCTTACTCATTTTAGAGTGATCTTATTTTTTTTAGATTAATTTATGAAGTGCTCTTATATTGTTTATTATAGTGAACTTTATGATGTGCTGTCGTATTAAATAAAGTTGAGTAAAATTTACTAAAGTTCACTATAATAAACAATATAAGAGCACTTCATAAATTAATCTGAAATAAGATCACTCTAAAATGAGTAAGATTGAATAATAAAAGTAACCTCACACTGTATTTTAAGCTTTAACAGTAAATAAACAATTGAAATAAAAGTAAAGTGCTGCCGAAAATGTTTGGAATCTTAATTTTCCTCACGGAATTTCATTATTCATTTTTTATTCTGAATTACTTTTCATAGCTATATCTAGGTTTGTTTTTTTCACATTGAGCTATGTATTTATTGTATTGAGCTATGATTTGTTTTGTTCCATATTTTATATAAAGGGATGTGATCAATGAGTTGGGTTAAATGTTTTCTCTCTCAAGTGGAATCTCATTATATTGTTATATTATCATCTCTATCAGTACTATTTTTTTTCTCAATACAATAGAGGATGCATAGAAAACATATTCTTGCTGAATGAGGTATCATAATGAACTTTATAATCCACCGGATGTGTTATCGGAAATGTGTAGATTCTTAATTCTTTTCACGTTTCTTTTCCTTCGCTTTTTATTTGATTGAATTTCATTATTTATTTTTTTAAATTACTTTTTATAGTTTTATCAATATTTCTGTTTTTTCTACATAATCAGCTTTGATCATTTTGTACCGTGCCAGATTTTATTTATAGGGATGTGATTAATGAGTTGAGTTTCTTCTCTCTCGAGTCAAATCTATCTATATTGTTATTTGGATTATTACACTTTTTTCTCAATACGAATATGGATGTATAAAAAACATATTTTTGCTGAATGAGATTTTATATACTATGCTTATATGAGTATATTTCACTTTCTGAATAATCAACTCTCAAATACTTTTCTGTTTGATATTCCTTCTATCTTATGAGTTAGTCGTACAAAATTGTTATAGAACTGTACCGTATTCCGATATTCTTATCGGCAGATAAGCTGCCGGTTGGTTTGGAAGTAAATCTTTCGTTTTCTGTGAATAGATAGAATCATGTTTTTCAAGTTAAATTTAGCTTACATCCACGAATGATCAAAGAGTTTTTCAAATGTTCGTTTTATTTTTTATCTAATATAATTTTTGCGGCTGATTATGGCTGTAATAATATCATACTTATATATTTATCTTAGTCTTTTTCTGGGGTATCAATACCCATTTATTTATTTATTTTTATTTATCCTATGTCATGCATTTCTTGTTTGTCTGTGTACTACCAGAATGTCAGAGGGGACTTCATACAAAGACCTTGAATCTTTATGAATCTCTTTTGATTGCTAATTATGATTTGATAGTTTTGACTGAGACCTGGCTGCATAGCGGCATACTCAGTTGTGAAATTTTTTATGATCGCTACACTGTCTATCGGAGTGATAGGGGAGGGAGTGATGGTCGTCAGAGGGGAGGTGGAGTGCTAATCGCAGTAATAAAATCATTGCAGTCTGAGCTTTGTAGTGAGCTTTGTGAGAATAATGGAAATTGTTTTGATTCAGTAGGAATTAAACTGAAATTGAACTCAACGTTTTATCATATATCAGCTGTTTATTTGCCACTATCTACAACATCAAATATTTTTCTTACTTACTGTGACTATATTGAATCTCTTAACGGATTACTTAGTAGTAATTTAATGATAATTGGAAATTCTAATTTGCCTGAAATTATCTCTAATACTTATAATCTGTTTTCTGGATCAAGTAAAGCAAAAATCCTTAATCGCTTCATGTAATTTTATGATCTAATATCTTATAATTCTGTGCAAAATGAGCTTGATAGAACTTTGGATATTGTGTTGAGTAATTTCCCAGTTAAAGTTATGAAAAGCGATGATTCACTTCTCCCTGAAGATGGTCACCATCCTGCGTTGTTTGTGGAAGCCTCATACTCAGTGATGACGTCAGAGCTCGACTCTAACCGATCACCCCAGTTTAGTTATGACTTTTGCAAGGGGGACTTTCTCGGCCTCTATTGTGGTCTCCGTGACTGCAGTTGGGACTCCGTTTTGAGTTGTGATGATGTTGACTCTGCAGTTAATAGGTTTTATGAAGTACTCGACCATAATTTTGAAAAATTTATTCCAAGGAGGAAAATGAAATTTCCAAAAAATAAGTATCCTCCTTGGTTTACGTCTGATATTATATCTGATTTAAAAATTAAAAATAAATGCTCAAGAAAAAGAAGAACTTCACCTTATCACGATGATCTATTTAAATCATTAAGAGCATCTCTAAAAAATAGAATTGCATTGTCTTATCAGGCGTACCTCAATAGAATTCAGAATAGCTTGCGATATGACGTAAAAAACTTCTGGAAATGTGTTAATTCGAAAAAGGAAACTTCTTTTGTAGAGTCGACCATGACACTGGACGGTGAGTCCTACTGTGGGGCTGATATTGTAAATGGGTTTTCCAGGTATTTTCAATCTGTTTATGGGGCTGACGCGCCTGATGCACGGATGGAGTTTCCAGAGATGTCTTGGTGCTCATTTCTAGATGGGGGCGTTGGCATGGTTTCTTGTGATATCCTATCTGCCATCAATGGGCTGAGGTCGGGCTGCTCTGAGGGTCCTGATGCAATCCCCAATTATATTGTAAAAGGCTGTGCTGCAGTGCTGCTGAAGCCATTACAATACATTTTCAATTTAGCTCTAAGGTCAGGTAAATTTCCATAGAAATGGAAAATTGCGAGGGTTACTCCTGTTTTTAAAAATGGAAATAGAAATAATATGAAAAACTACAGACCTATATCAATCTTAAATTGCTTTTCGAAAGTTTTTGAAAAAATTCTCCATTCCATAATTTATGAACAGAGTAAGAAGATTATATCATCAGAACAGCATGGATTTTTGCCTGGTCGCTCCACTGTATCCAATCTCATGATCTTCAGTGATGAAGTGTCACAGACTTTGGATTGTGGGGGGCGTACTGATGTTATCTACACAGACTAATCTGAGGCATTTGTTACCATAAATCACAGACTTCTGATTAGAAAACTCGAAGTACTGGGATTCAGTAAAAATTTAGTTCATCTTATTCAGAGTTATCTTGAGGCGAGGATTCAATATGTAAAGATTCATCATTCCAATTCGAAATATTTCCAGTGCCCATCAGGCGTACCTCAAGGCTCTAATCTGGTACCACTCCTCTTTATTTTATTCATTAATGACCTTCCATCTGTTATCAACAGCTCTTCCTGGCTCATGTATGCAGATGATGTAAAGTTGTTTAAAGAAATTAAGGATCTAAATGATTACTACAATTTTCAGAGAGATATTGATCATATGTCCAGATGGTGTGATTCAAATGGGTTAAAAATTAATGTAGATAAATGCAAATTCATGAGTCTCACCCGGCAATCCGCTCCTCATAATAATATATATTCTATAAGTGGTATCCCTTTGGAAAGGGTGGAATTGTTCAAGGACCTGGGGGTGGTATTAAGCTATGACCTCTCTTTCAACTCACATGTTGAGTACACAGTTAATAGAGCCAATCAGCAGATGGGATTCATCTTGAGGACTTGCTCGCCCTTCAGTGATGTAGAGCCTTTGATACTTCTATATAAGTCAATTGTGAGAAGCCTGTTAGAATATGCATGTGAAATTTGGAATCCATATTATAATGAACAGATTTACCTACTGGAACGTTTACAGAACAAATTTTTGAGATGCATTTATTACAGAAAACATAATATCTTTTGTGCCTTTGATTATCCTTCCGATTCACTTAGAAATAAGTTCGATTTTACTTCTTTGAAAGTAAGACGCAATGTCAAATCACTTATTTTCCTTTATTATTTCCTAAATAATAAAATTTATTCATCCCATTTGCTATCAAAAATTAATATATATGTCAATACCATTGCTCGCCATTCTGGTTTTTCATTTCATATAGCACGCTCTAGAACCGTAAGTCATTATAACTCTCCTCTAAATAGAGCTCAGAGAATCTTTAATCATTTTTTGGAGCACTTGGACGTCTTCTGGTTCTCCCCCTCCAAATTCCGTAAGATCTCATATAACTTGGTTGGGTAGCATGTGATCTGTCTTTTTGTGATTGGTGTACTAATGTTATAAAATTTCTATTATTATTAATTCGATTAATCATTTCCTCCCATTCTTGGTTTTACACAGACATCCTTTCTCTCTTCATTCTTTCTTCTTCTTTTTTCTCTTTTTATTATTATTTGATTCTATTTTTTTTTTTTTTAATAATTATTCTTATAATCAATTATTATTGTTTACGATTACTTCAATGATTATTTGTATTCTTTCATATTAATTGTATATTTCTTCATTTTTATCTTCTTGTATTTCAAATTGTATAATGTGTTATATGTATTACTTTGATTGACATTAGCTAATACATAAATTTGATGTATTATATACGTCTGTGTGCTGACTGGGATGCTATTTGATTAGTAATTTGCTAGTATGTAATTTATTTTTGGAAAGTACATCATTTCAAAGTTTCCCGAAGAAAAAGATAAAGCGAACACAGTAATTATGTGTACGCTGCATCCTCTGCAGAAGTTGAACTGTCATGTCAAGAGTCACAATGTCACAGTAGTTGAAGATTGGGAAGATCAGAGTCTTGACCAACATAACATTCGTTGAAAAAGGAATGAAGTCAGAGATCCTCTTCAATGTCATGATCCCCCCAATGACCCTGTTACAAGTCTGAGTCACGTGGCTGGTCCAGTCAAGTGTTCTTGTCATTGTGAGTCCCAAATGTTTCACGTCAGAACTGTATTGCAATAATTGTATGTCATTCAATTTTATAAATGGTCCGTTAGTTATGTCAAGTGTGTTTAAAAGTCTTGAATAACCTATCACTATTGATTTTGATTCAGTCTCGTAATTTGCAGTCCATTATTCTCAGTCCATTGTATCAAACGAGTCTAGTAAGCGTTGACTTCTTCAACTGTGACGTCAATCATGGAGTCAGTCATGTACAAGATAATAATAATAATAATAATAATAATAATAATAAAAGCTTTATTGGCATTCATAATTGAACAAAAGCCTCTCTTGTATGAGGTAAAATGATAGGTTGGCAATTTATCAAGCTATTTACAAATTTACAGGATTTTAAATCTTTTTCACAATAGTTCTTGGAATTATAACTTAGACACTATTTTGTTCCACAACTGTCGATTTCTTGCAGTGGTTGCCCATGCGTGTCCTACCCTTTGACATAGCTCGTCCCTCCATCGGGTTGGTGGCCGTCCTCTGCTCCTGGTCCTGTCCCTCGGCACCCACTCAGTGCAAGTCCTGGTCCACCGGTTTTCGTCCATTCTCGCGACGTGGCCCGCCCACTTCCACTTCAATATGTGCGCCTCTCGTTGTAGGTATTTGATGCGCACTCTTCTCAATATATCAGTGTTTCTTGAACGTTCACTCAGCCTCATGCGAAGAATGCTACGCAGTATTTTCGTTTGTGTGGTCTCCAACCTCCTGTCCAAGTACTCTGTGAGCGCCCATGTTTGCGAGCCATACAATATCGTCGGATAGACACACATGGATAGCGCTTTTCCTTTCAAATTATTTGAGTAATTGCCCTTGAAGATGCGTTTCAGTGCCCAATATTTCTTCCACCCTTTATCAATTCTGTGCTTGATTTCTTTCACAGATCTGTTGACAAACGATATAACCTGGCCCAGATATTCGTAGTCTTCCACGTAATCAAGAATTCCACAGTCGATTTCTACCCTTATTTTTTCGGAATTTGTCATTAATCTGGTCTTCTGAGCATTCAAGTGGAGGCCAATCGTTTTGCTAGCCTTCAGCAGTTCCTTCATCATCTCTTCCATTTGCTCGGCGCTCTCTGCTACAACCATCACATCATCTGCAAATCTAAGATTTGATAGTTTTTTCCCATCAATTCTGAGGCCCTTATCCTCCCACTCCAGCCTTCGAAAAATGTAATCCAAGCAGCAGTTGAATAATATTGGGGAGAGTGGGCAGCCCTGTTTCAATCCTTTCTCAATTTTCATGCTCTTTCCTTTTCTCTCCAGCTCCACATAGATTTCTGTATTATCATATAGACTCTTAATCACGTCAATGTACATTCTGTCTATGCCAGCTTCTTCGAGGGCATCCCACATCCTGCAATGACTCACACTGTCAAATGCTTTTTGGTAATCCACTAGACATAGGTAGAGCGGTATGTTATATTCCATCGATTTTTCTATTATCTGATTTGCAGCTTGAAGTTGATCTATTGTAGAATATCCTGGCCTGAATCCTGCTTGCTCAGTGGGGTGATTTTCATAAACTTTGTTCAGTAATCTATTTTTAATTATGGAAGCGAATAGCTTATACAGCACTGAGGGGAGAGTGATTGGTCTATAATTCTCAACATCCAGTCTTGAACCTTTCTTGAATATTATAATCACTTTATTTCTCTTCCATGCTAGAGGTATTGTTTTTTCTCTCAAGATTTTGTTGAATAAAAGTTTTAGCGGCTTCAATAGTTTTTCAAATCCTGTAATCACTGCTTCGCCTGTGATTCCATCATCTCCAGGAGCTTTACCTTTCTTAAGACTTTTAATAGCATTGAATATTTCTGCCTCTAATATTTCCGCTGCTTCAAAATCGAATTCAGTCGCTTGTTGATTTTCTCGTATAGCCCATCTTTCGTCTCCATTGTCCTTCTTGTATAAATTCTCATAAAATACTGATATATGGTCTATAATTTGACTTCTTTCTGTCGCAATCCCACCTTCTGTATTCAATTTGGCAATCCATTTTTTTCTAGTACTGCTGAGCTCTTGATTGATCTTTTTAGTTGACCCTGTTGTCAGCATTATTGAATTTATTACATTTTCTTCGTATTCTTTTGTCTCTTTCCTAATTCTTGCTCGTACTTCTTTTCTGAGATTTTTGTGCTCCTCCTTCTCCTCGTCTGTCTTCTCAACAATTCTATTCAATCTCTCACGTTCTTCAATCAAATTCATTGTTTCAGTTGAGATTTTCTTGCTTCTTCTTCCCCCTCTCTGTACTCTTTCCAATCTGTTGGAAGCTATTCGAATCGAATGTACAAGTCCGGTATATATTTCTTCAATACCATTGTTTTAAGTTATATGTAGTTTTCTAATTTCTTCTGCTAAATTTTCAACATATCTTCCACTGTTTATCTCCTCTATTCTCGTTCTTCTTTGTTTGATGAAAAACCTTCTTTTATGTAGCTTCATTTCACTCATCAGCATTCTGTGGTCAGAGTCGTACTTGAATGTTTTCATTACGGCTAGGTGTTGTACAGTGTTGCTCCTCTGCTCCACCATAAAGTAGTCGATCTCATGCAAGCCTCCAATTGGGGATTTCCATGTCCACTTGTCTTCAATACTTCCTCTAAATAGCATATTTACAATCTTGAGATTATTGCTTAGGGCAAAATCCAGTAGCATTTCGCCTCTTTCATTTCCAATACTAGCTTCCCCCATCTCAGCGCTCCTTGCAATCTTTGCGTTGAAATCTCCCATCACTATTAGTCTTTCTCCTGCTCGTTTTTGTATCATTATACCTTCTAGTCTCTCGTGAAAAAGTTCTATTTCTTCCTCATTACTGTCGGATGTTGGTGCATGTACTTGTATTATCATTAGCTTATTGTTTCCAATTGATATTTTTATGAACGCAATTCTGTCTGATATGGGTTTAAATTCGGTGATCTTATTTTTGTGTTGTTTATTCACAAAAAAGCCAACTCCTCTGTTCCCTCTTGTGGCTGCTGAGTGACAGAAGATATGCCCACTATTTCGCTCTACTACTTCTTCGTAGCTTCTCCTGATTTCAGCTAAGCCTAAAACATCCCATTCGATCTCCTTCATTGCTAGCTCAAGCTCCATAATTTTATCTTCTCCTAGGACAGACCTTGCATTAAATGTGCCTATGTGTATAAGTTTTCCATTTCTAGTTGAACTATTCTTGTTTAATTCCTGAATGAATCCGGTCCTGTGTATTCTTAGTTTTTGCTATGTCTGATTATTTACAGTTTTTTGACATTCCTCTTTTCTTTCTTCTGGTCTCTCAATCAGCTGTTTGTTTTGATGAGTGGATTTTTGCTCATTCACCTTGCTTGCTTCTTCACACGCATTGCTGTGCTTGGTGAGGAAACTCTCTATGCTTCTATTACCTTCCACCCTTCTCCCTTTCCTCCCAGACTGCTTTCCATGGCGACTTTTGCTTTCCTCTTCCTGATTCCTTGGACTCGACTCTTCACTTCTAGGTCGTTTGGCTGATTTGGCCTCTATATTGTCCAGTTCTTCAAGTGAAAATAGTTTCCCATCTACTTCTAGCTTATCCTTTTTCATGATAACCTTTTGACCCTTGCTTTTTAATTTCATGAGATGGGAGAATAAGTTTTTCCTTATTGCTCTGGTTTCTTGAGAAAAATCCTCCTTGATTTGTACATTTTTATAGCGTCTATCATCTTGGAGCCTTCTCTTCTCTCTCAGTATAATTCTTTTTATTGCAATTGAATTCAATTTCACTAACACAGGTGCTCTTTCTTTACTCTTATTTGTTTTCCATAACTCTTTGATATAGTTACCATTTATTTCAGGGACTAGAAACTTGAGAACGTTCATGATCTGATCATTCATTTCAAAATAGCTTCTACTCTGAACTCCATAGATAAGTAAATTAAACTTCCACTCACTCTCCTCTACAATCTTTACTTTTTCTGCATAGTTTTGTTTCAAGGTATTTATATCTGATTTTATTCCCTCTATTTCATCTTCAAAACGAGAATTCATTGCATCCACTTTGTTGTCTAATGAATCAAGCTTCTCTAATTTATCCAGAATCCTGTCCAATTTCTCCTCTATTTGTGACATATTGTACTCTAGGATGTTAGAATGGTTATATTTTGAATGAAGATATGCTGTTCGATTTTGAAATTCGTCCTAAGGATGGAAGCGCCTTTAATAACTCAATTTCTTTTTTTCCCAAACCAAATTTTTCACGTCAGAACTGTATTGCAATAATTGTATGTCATTCAATTTTATAAATGGTCCGTTAGTTATGTCAAGTGTGTTTAAAAGTCTTGAATAACCTATCACTATTGATTTTGATTCAGTCTCGTAATTTGCAGTCCATTATTCTCAGTCCATTGTATCAAACGAGTCTAGTAAGCGTTGACTTCATCAACTGTGACGTCAATCATGGAGTCAGTCATGTACAAGATGCACCAGAGAAACTTAGCCTACTTATTTGAAAAAAATTCCACACGGTGAATTTGTTGTGTAGAGCGGCAGGAGGGGACACATCTGGATGGGTAGTTCTCAAATTTATCCTCCCTCAAGTAAGTAACCATCATGCTCTGTTCTGGAGATCAGCGGGCTTTCGCAGTTGAGAGCTTCTTTCCAAAAATGATTGATCACTTGTTGTTGCTAAAAAACGTGCCTTCTGCGCTCCATTTGAAATTCCTCCTCACAGACCTGGCCGTAATTCTATTCTTTCGTTGGTTGAATCATTTCAGGAGTGTGGAAATGTCGCTAAACCCATAAATGGACATTAACGAACCATCAGAACTCCAGAAAATATCAAAAGAGTGAGGCAGTCAGTTGTGCGTTCTCCCTGGCATTCAGTCGCAAACATGCAGCTGCTATGGCAATTCCTGACTCCACTGTTAACAAATATTCCATGAAGACCTTCAATTCCATCCCTATAAATATTTGGCTGCAGTTCAAGAGTTGACTGAACACGAGTTTGTTGCCCATTAGAATGCATGTGATATTCTGATTAGCCATGCACCGGCTTGTCATTTCTTTTAGTGACGAGGCTCATTTCCACATGCGATTCCTTAATTTGATTTTTTCATAGGATTATTTGAAATCTCTGGTTTTTATTATGTAGATCGACCACGGACCATAGCACACCTGAAGAACAACATTCGCGACGCCATGCATTGTCAACATACCAATTGATATACTGCAACGAGTGGATACAAATTTTCAAAAATCGAGGTTATCAGTGTATACGCGATGGGGGTCGCCATTGATCTGATATAATTTTCAAGACAGCATGAAAAAATAGGGAAACTGTTTTCTCATATAAAAAAAGATTAAAACAATAAGGGCCGTTTGCACAGTGACAGTTCAAACTAAACTTCATTTTAAACTGGATTAAATCCGTATCAAGTCTTGTTTGTTTTAATGTGTTACATTTCGAGTTTAAGCCACCAGCTGATTAAATTCAGTTTAAGCTTTGACTATGCAAACGGCACGAACTGAAGTAGGCTACTTTTGTTTTGATTGTCCTTTCAAATAAGTAAGTTTCTCTGGCGCACCTTGTAGCCTACAAGCAAATGTCTGCCTATTTTGAGAATAACTTTCTCTTGCAAGCTTAACATTTCTGATTTCGATGAGGAATAGCAAGACATCTGGCGCTCTGCACTGTTTGATTGAGAGACTGCTGAGAGCATTTAAGAGTAGACAGACAGCTGCCTTGACCTTGTATGACCTGACCTGAAAAAAGCATATACGATTGCATCTGTCTCACATGATACACTTCTGGAGAAAATGGAGAGATATGGCATATCTGGAGTAGCTCTCAAGACGTTGAGGGTTTATCTTGCCAGAAGAAAGCAGGTTGTCACAGTTCAGGGAGCAGAATCTCAGAAGCAGGATGTGATGTGCTGGGATGTGATGGTATTGTGTGCCACAGGATTCCAACTTGGGTCCTCTGCTTCTCCTATTCTTTATCAAAGGAAGGCTCTCTTATGAAACCACCTCAATTGCTCGAGATGAGACTCCCCAGATGGTTATCTACAGGACAACACAGTTGTCCATGAAAGATCGAGCAGAAAAAGACCCAGAATCTTCTGTGTAAATCTGAGGCATGATCCACCTTCCTTTGGTGTACAAGAGATCAAGCTCCTTGGATTTGTCTTGGACTCTAGGACAACAACAAGGTCATAAAAAATGAAAATAAAATTGAATAAAACATTGAAAAGAAAAAATTAAATAAAAAATATTCCAGAGAGATTGAATGATTAGAGTGAGTAGGGTTAGTGGGGTGGGGGTGTTTAAAGGGGAACATTTGATATATATGGGAGGTCTTTGGCTAGGACCTAGGATGGATCATTTTGACTTGTGCAGTCAGAGGATTATTGTGAAGTGATAGCAAAGTAAGTAGGTACAAGTTTTTGTTCATTTACTATTTGATTATGTTGGTTTTCATGTCCCATATAGTCCAGTCACTATATACATTGGTGTTTGCAATTTATGTTGTAGTTCTGATTTTTTGATGTAACCTATATTATTTTTGGATAAATGAGAGAAATGAAGAACCAACTTCTTCATGCAAAATTTCTTTGTGCTAGATCAAAAACCGTATATAGAATAGCTTTATTATACTAGCTATCCTTGGTGCTAGATACAGAGTGGCCCAAAAACCTTGTATTTTCGGTTCATTTTTCAGTTTTCAGCTATTTCTGCCAAACCCAGCAGTAATCGGACAGAAAACTTTGCTCTCGCTTCTTTTTAATTATACAATTCTGAACAAAATGAGATCATTCGGAACTCTTTATCTCCAATGAGTACTGAGTTATGATTTTTCAAAAATGAGTAAAATTTGAAGAAAAATCAATTCTGATGAATTTTAGTTTTTGATCAATAATATCTTCCGAATGTTACTATTTAGATGTATAGTTCAAAATCCCTCTGGGCGTATTTTTGTGCTCTACAATCTGAGATCAGGTGGAGCACTCTATCCCATATAGATTTCCAGGTACACCTGACAACAATGCTCCTTGTATTGTGAAAAACACCTAATTTTCAGCTTTAACTATTATCACCAACTACATTGTCCTCACATTGATATTTCGTACAATAACATAAGTTCATGAGATTATGTTCTATAAGAATCACCCATTCGATGCACTTCATTTCAGTATTTCCTAGTGGAGAGGGACACCTCATAGGGACAACATAGGGACACCTCAAGGATCAAAATTTCTAACACATAACTTTTGACACAATGTTCAGATTTCATCGTACTACACATCATTCTTCCTGTCAAAGCGGTGCAAAATCATGCATCATATAAGTCAAATTCGGTCGAAAAATGGAAAATTTATTTTTGAGTGTACTTAAGCCCTTATTGAAAATTGCTGTACTCTGTGGTACTGGTGGCGGTGAGATGACCAGTTTCTTTGAGTTGTTTTGATCATCACATTTTCTAGTGCCACCTTGATAAACTTTGTGTTTCAAGTGTTCTTTATTGTACATTTATTGGCAGTAGCACCACTTTTTGAGACAATAGCCCTTATTCACGTGTTTGCCTGTTAGATATTATTGATTATGTTCAAGAAAGGTATCTAAAGCTATTTACTTATATTGAAACACAACTATTTGATAATGAACCATATAATCTATTGGGACTGAACATCCTGTGCCAGTACACCGATATAATAAAATCAAAAAATTACAGTGATCATGGATAATAAAATACAAATTCACATGTGTCTAAAAACAAGATCATATTTTACAAATTTAATACTTAGTTTAACATGATTACAAATTGAATTTGATCCCACCCAATTCTACTGTACTATTTTTCAATACTTTCATCGTTGACACTTTAAATTTTCACCCACAACCCCATTTTCAATAAACATAAAACACCTCCATTTTCCTAGCATCCTCCAGACAGAAGAGTCAGTCTCCCCTCTCTTGCAAGCATGAATACAGACTTACTCCAACCCATTCTTTCTTTCTTCATTTTCAGCAACACTTCTTTCAATTTATAATAAATATTTTTTGTCAATTACATTACTATTTTACTTTATATTTAATTTTAATAGAATCTACAAAATTACGATTTGTATAATTAAAAATGATCAACTCCTGTTTTTTTACATTTTCCAGTAGGTGAGAATTTCAAATTGTTATTACCTCTGTTGTTGTAATAAAGTCTTACAATATTTTCTCTTCTTAATTAATCCTATTATACAATTTTGTAACATCACATATCGTTGATGAATCTATCCAGCATGAGGCTGGATTGATTGAATTGGATAATATAAAATGCAGAATATGCATTTTTTAACATTATATAGATTTATATTTACTACAATTTTATTAATACCTCTATTCAAATGTTTAATGTGACGTTAAGTCTAGAAGACAATGACTGATCCACAAGATAAAGAAGTGAGCTCCAACATATTGTTGACTAATTTTGGAAAATTCGAATGGTCTTAAGTTGAAAAATAATATCAAGTGAATTCACTGAGAAGATATAAGTAGATTATAAGAAAACAGTCTTATTAGAAATCCTATTTCCAAAAGACTTATGATATAAAGGTGAGTACATTTTATTTTTGCTTTTTTATTATATTTCAATTGGTGTATTCAAAATATCTATAGTTGAACTGGTTCAGATACTGTTAGACTAGTTAAATATTGGTTGAAGAAGGTCAACTTTTAGGCGAAATTTGGGGTTTAGTTTGCCTCTGTATGGAAATTATTCAGAATAATGATGCAAATGAAATGCAAAATAAGATAAAACTTATGTAGCCTATTTTATCGAATAAAACATAATCAACCTTGTTTGAAATAAATACGTTCTGAATATTCATTTGTTGCAGATTGTGCAGGTGCAGCCAACATGCCTCAATGCTACAAAAGATCGTTAGGAAGCAGAAACTGGAATAATTTCCAATAAAAAATATTATTCGCCATTTTTTCAAAGTGGATTTTTTTGTATTAAATGTTATTTTAATTATTTGAAAGTTTTACACTTAGTTTCACTCTGTCTAGCACTTGAAAATGAACTTATTGAATCTATAAATATTTTCAAAGTCAAATAGTCACCCAACCCATGGGTAACAATAATTATGTCTCTTTAACATTAAATATATATATATATATATATATATATATATATATATATATATATATATATATTATATATATATATATTTATTTATTACACTGAAGAAGAATATTCATATTAGAGAATACTCTGAACATTTGTAAAATACAATAAAAAATATTGCTAGTGATTTCTTCAAACTTGAGCATTGATTGCTAGCTATTTAAAATTTCAACTGCCAAATATTGGTACAAAGTGACTCGGTTTACTGGTACCTAGCCTACTAAATAATGTTTTACGTAAAGTTGGAGGATTATTAACTTATCAATAGAATGAACACTGACTCATTAATTGCTATTTTTATAGTTATAAAGTATGGAATTTAAAAGTAGAGTATGGTACTATATATTGGAAAAATGTCCATTGTATTTTATTAAACGTATTTATTATTTTAAAAATAATATTGATAAACTAAGGCCCACTATAGATATAGAACCTTCAATAGGTGGATACAAAAATAAAATGATCTAATATTTTTACCGTTATTGTAATATAAAAACTATAATACTACAAAACTACAAAAGTTACAAAACAGACTAACTGGCTACACTCGAATAATTACTGGAATACAGTAGGCATATCTGAAATTTTCTTCTCAGTTTCTCAAAGGCTGCTGTAATTCAATATACAGTATGAATAGAGTGTTGTCTTCATCAAGGTAATTTGAATATCATTGATGTAAAGAGCTGATTTTGTTTGAAGGCAACACGCTTGTATTTCAAACTATTCAAACCATCACTTTTGTATCTATACTGTGTTGCTCCCAATAAACCCCACCTGGAAAATATAGATAATTTTCATTAACTTCACATGATATGAAGTAAATCTAGCCTATCAACATAATCTTGAACTTGAAAACAGTGTTTACTACTACAGTAGTAGTATTATACCATCCCCTTATTCCCTAATTCCCCTTATTGATACAGTTTGAAGGAAAGCGTGTGAGCTCTTGCCTCAGGTATAAATGGTGGAGGAGGAAAGTGTACAGCTGATCCTCTCTGGTGTACGGTAACACGTAAAATGGCTGATCTACTGAATCCAACATTTTATATCCAATAAAAGTACTCATGCAAACTTCTCAAATTTTATATTAATTTTGATCTGATTTGAGTTTTATAATTGATAAAATTTTCTGAAATATGTAGGCAAATATCTAATATCCCAATATATTATAAACCAGGCGCGGATCCAGGGGGGTAGGCGATAGCCCCCCACTTTCCGAGTGGTGTTTGAAAAATCTACAGTTACTTTAGTCCAGTCAATATATTGACTATGAAAAAATATATAAAAGGGGGTGTGCTTGCATTTTATATTATAGTTCTGATTTTTCAATAGATTGTTTTGATACATAAAAGAAGTCCAGAACCAATCATTTCAGGCAAAATTTCCTTGTGCTAGTTACACGATGGCCCAAAAAACCTTTTATTCTTGGTTCAGTTTTCGGTTATTTCCCCCAAATCCTGACACAAAAATCAGTTTTTCTACAACTGTGCATAAAAAAAGAATCTACACACTCAATTCTCCTCGTAAAACAGCTTATTTCTGAGGAGAATCTACTTTTTCGCTCGCTAACCATCCGCGCATGCACAGTAGATTTACTATACGCTCCCAAATCATTCGCACATGCGCAGAAGAGTTTCTTTACGCTTCCTAATCAGCTGATTGTAAGAAGCTCGCCAAAAAGTCAGATCTTAACCTAAAAAGTCGGTAATTGTAACTCCGCCGAAAGAAGTAATTTAACAGGTTTGGGCAGTTGTAGAAAAAATGTTGTATGTAATTCGCGAGTAATGCTTCTTTATCTCTCTTGCAAAATTATTGTGCTCCGCTTCGCGTCGTGTGATAACTATTTTGCGCGAGCGATGAAGTCGCGCATTACGCTCTTAATACATAAATAGCTATTTCACCTTTTTTGGATCATTAAATTGTTAGTATGGGTTCTCCATTGTTGAGCTTGCACATAGTAGTAATGTTAAAAAATATAATACCGAATCAAAGCTAGTACAAACAGGACCTATGACTGCAGACAAAATAAATAAATTTAGAAATTCGTTGTATAGTACTGACTGCTCTGATATATAAAGTAAAAAAGAACCAGCTAAAGAATTGTTTTCATATTTCTTTTCTATAACATTCCTGAAAGAGCTTGTAAAGTTTCCTACAATAGAGGCAAGCAGAATAAGAAAAACAGTTGGTACAGTTCACAGTTGGCAGCCCTAAAGCAGTGAATGTTTTTACTAATGAGTCTAAATGATAAGTTAAAAACTGCCGAAACAAAATCTGCTTATATAGAATGTAGAAATAGTTATAAGAAATCAATAAGAGAAGCAAAAAAAATCTATAATGCTGAATACATTGAAAAATCAAAAAACATGTGTCAGGCTGCATGGAAAATTATAAACACAGTTGCTGATAATAATATTGATGCTAGAAAGAGTGTTCCTCTGCATCCAGATGTTCTAAACAATTATTTTATTCAGTCTGTTGAAGATATTCAAGACTCATTGAATGGACCAGGTAGATTGTCATTGGATCTAGAATCTGTTAAGGGACCCAGTTTGACTGCTAACTTTAATTTCTGTGAAGTGCTCCCTGAACATGTGTCAGACACATTGTCAAAGGTTTTAAATCTTCTAATAGCTGTGATATTCACGGCATGTCTGTCAACTTATTAAAGGAGGTGATAGATAGTTTTGTGAAGCCTCTTACACATTGTCTAAATAAATGCTTAGCGGAAGGAGTATTTCCAGAGGAGCTCAAGAAGTCGAGGGTGGTGCCTATTTACAAAGAGGGTGTTAGAGATTGTCCAGGTAGTTATAGACCAATATCCATTGTACCTGTTCTAGCAAAAATACTTGAAATTATAGTATATAATCAACTGTCTGAACATTTTGAGCGTTTAAATATTATAGCACCTTCTCAATTTGGCTTTAGAAAAAATAAATCTACTGTAGATGCTCTTCTCAAATTAACTAAGAGTGTATTGCAAGCATTTGAACAGGGAAACTATGCTCTGGACACCTTCTGTGACATAAGTAAGGGATTCGACTGTGTTGATCATACGATTCTTTTGGAAAAGATGAGCTATTATGGAACAGGTCAGAATGCTCTCAAATTTTTAAAGTCCTACCTAATGAATCGTAGTCAACTAGTAACTGTAGGTAGCATTAGCAACAAGTCGTCGTTGTTGAAGGTTGAGTCGGATGTGCCACAAGGCTCGATACTTGGTCCTTTCTTATTTTTGGTTGCGATCAATGACATTTCAGCTTTTGTTAAGACTGATACAATTTTGTATCAAAAAATACCAGGAAAGCAAACACACTATGGAAAAAGCATCTCTATGGTTCAATGCAAATAGCTTTGTTCTTAATAACAGTAAAACTGAACAACTTAATTTTTATTTAAAAAGAGGACCTCCAGTGAATAATCCAGAAAGTGTGAAATTTTTAGGGATTCATATGGACTCAAAGCTCACATATCAAATATGTCAGCTCAACGCTTAGCAGAGTAATTCATTTGCTCAGAAGTCTATCCGGTGTAGTACCTATGAAATATTTAAGAACGGCCTATTTTTCTTTCTTTCATAGTATAATATCTTATGGCCTTATCCTTTGGGGTAATGCTTCTCAGATCAATGATGTTCTACTCATTCAAAAGAAAGCTTTAAGAATTATAACTAACTCATCATATCTTGAGCATTGCAAACCATTGTTCATTAATCAAAAAATTCGAACTGTGATAAACTTGTAGGTATATATTATGTCCTAATTTATACTCATAAGAACCTATCCTGTCTGCAGTTAAGAAGTGATGTTCATTCAATTAACACTAGGTACAGAAATCGCATTGATATACAGCACCAAAGACTGACAAAATCTCTTAATAGTTTTAGAGATCACAGGACAAAAACTGTTCAACAAACTGCCTTCCCATTTACATAATGTGTCACAAAAGATATTTAAACAAAAGATATATAGTTGGCTAGTATTAAATCCGTTTTATAAATTGACTGAATTCGATGAGTGCCTAGTAAATATATGTTACTAAATTAGTACCTGTCTATAAGTGTTGGTTAGTCTGATTATCTTGTTATCTAAATTCAACTTCTCTTCATCACTCAACTGTGATACTATAGTAGAAACGTCCAAATGTATTTATTGTTGTTGTTATTGTATTTGTTAATATTAACCATCATTACATGAGCATTGTGTATATACTACTGTAGAAGTGTGTGACTTGAACTTATCGTTGTTATGTTATATATTGACGTTGTCTATGCTGTAAAGGCTTTTCGACAATAAAATTTTATTCATTTATTGTCATCACATTATGATCTCGCACCATGATATAAGTTCATCAGATCATATTCTATGAGAATCACCCGTTAGATGCTCTTAATTTAGTGGAGAGGCGCGCATCAGAGCACCTCACGGATCAAAATTTCAAACACTCATAACTTTAGACACAATGATCGGATCTCATTGTACCACAGTTCATTCTTCTCTGCTCACCAAGAAGGCTCAAAATCATGCACCATTATTCGAATTCGATCGAAAAATATAAAATTCATCCTTGAGTGTAGTTTAACCAGTATTTCAATACACAAAGAAATGACCAATAATTTAGAGCTATATGTATCTCGGTAACCCATTATTATAAATAAGGACTTGATCTTGAGTTTTAGAATTTAATTTTCTCCTCTTTTAATTGCTGTAAATGGAAGAATATGATCGTAATGTAAAATTCAATCATTAAAAAAACTAGAAATTGAAGATACTTTCCTCATATCAACGGTCTAGGAAGCTCTCTATGATAGGAAACAGTGATTCAAAATTAATTTTAGGAAACTGAGCTCGTAGAGGATGGATTTGTCTACAATTTGGAATCAATCATGAGTTTCCATGATGTACCGGACTCATTCTAGAAACTCTTGATTGAGAGAAAAATCGCGAAAAATGAGAAACTGAAATTTTTAAAATCGGCTGTAACTTTCTAATGAAGCTGGAATCGAAACTATTATCCAATGTACCGTAGTGGGAAAAGAAAATATACTTATCCACATCCACATTTTGAAATTTTATCCGAAGTATTTCACAAGATACGCAGCTTTGAATATGGAAATTGGTCATTTTTTAGTAAATTGAAATACTGGTTAAAATACACTCAAGGATGAATTGTCTATTTTCTAATCGAATTTCACTTATGATGCATGATTTTGAACCGCCTTGATGTGCTGTGCTGCGAGAAGCTGTGCTACATTGAGATCTGATCATTGTGTCAAAAGTTATGATTGTTTGAAATTTTAATTCTTGAGGTGTCCTTAGGCTCGCCTCTCCACTAAATTAAGAGCATCTAACGGGTGATTCTCATAGAACATGATTTAATGAACTTATATAATGGTGCGAAATCTGGATGTGATGACAATAGAGTTGCTGATGATGATTAAACCTAAAACTTGGGTGTTTTTCAAAATACAAGGATCATTGTTGTCAGGTTTACCTGGAAATTCATATGAGATAGAGCAATCTACCTGTAGAGCACAAAATTACGCTCAGATGAATCTTGAATTATACGTACATTTAAATGGTAACAATCGGAAGATATTGTTGATCAAAAATTAAAATCATAGCATAAAATCTTTCTTTAATTTTACTCATTTTAGTAAAATTGTAACTCATTAAAGATAGAAAGTCCCAAATGATCTCATTTTATTAGGAATTTCATAATCTAAATAAAAAACGAGAGCAAATTTTTCTGATCGATTACAGGATTTGGCGGAAATAACTAAAAACTAGAAAATAAGCCGAAAATAAGAGGTTTTTGGGTCACACTGTAACTAGCACAAGGGGAATTTTCCATGAAATACTTGGTTCTGGATTTCTCTAATGTATCCAAACAATATTTTAAAAAATCAGAACTACAATTTAAAATGCAAGCACCAATGTATAATATAGTGACTGGACTACTATTGTAGTTACAGAAAAAAGTATCATGACCTTGACATTCAAATGAACAAATTCATTTTGATAATGTAATTATTGTTTATTGTTGGTTATCCATCTTGTTTTCACTATTATTATTACTATTAAATTTTGTAAAACTTCAAAGTGAAAAAACACTCACATTCTTTGATTATGGCCACATCAAAGAATGTGAGTGTTTTTTACTTTCCTTGCCCTACTACCATAGGTAAGGAAAGTATTGCTTTCCAAAAAAATTACTTACTTACTTACTCACTCCGTGGTGCTACAGCCCGTTTAGGGACTTGACCTCCTCTATGATGCCTTTCCATTCCTCTCTGTCGGCAGTTCTTCTTCAACCTCGGACACCCAGCCTCCTCAAATCTTGTTCCACATCTTCTAGCCAGCGTTATCGTGGGCATCCTCGTAGTCTCCTTCCTCCTGGATTTTCTCTGAAGACCTTCTTTACTGCTCTTGAGTCACTCATCCTTTCTACGTGACCTAACCAACTCAGTCGCCTGTATTTTATTTCGTTAACAATTTATGTTTTTTGGTATAGGTCATGTAACTCTTGATTTGTCCTTATTCTCCACTCCCCATTGTTACAGACTGGTACGTAAATCTTTCTCAATACTTTCCGTTCCCAAGTACTCAAGAGATCTTCA